>NC_056741.1:1571068205-1571368205 GCF_019279795.1 Protopterus annectens
TGTGCCCAGTAACGACTCCATCTGCAATTCATATGGAGTTACATTTATTGGTAACATATCTAAGTATGATTGCAAATTATTTTAATGGACCCATTACTCAAACTACTACTACTGAAACTGTTCAAGTATCTTTCTTCCACATTACCCTCATTTTTGCCCACAAATCCTGGCAGTTTATGACATTGTATCTCTCTGTACATAAGACAATATATTTTTTATGATGCTTTATGGCTTGTGTTTACAGTGTTTTTCAGCTACTTCAATATTATAGTGTTTGCACAATCCCCCATACAAGTCTTGCTACATTATTATGCCTTTCAGTATACAGTCCTTCTGCCATTAGTATATCACAACCAGCAACGAGATGTGCAACTGTTTCCAGTTCTGTTTTATAAAACTTACATTTGTCTGTTACACCCACATGTTCAATGGACTTTGTAAACCAACGAGTAAGTAGTCCACTATCTTTATTTATTTTATTTATTTATTACATTTGTTGACCGGGTATGTCCGACTGTGCTAGAGGACCGTTTTCAGTGGAGACCTGGGGAGAAAAACTCCACAGTAATACATAACAACAAACAAAAGCATAGTAACAGCAAAACATTAGTACAATAGAATTATTTTACAGTATCAGGAAACAGTGTAAAGCAAGGTCCTGTTGACTAGACACTGGGCCACCAATATTAACCTTTTGTCTTTTGGGTTAAATTCACCTCTCCTTAACCATTCCTGCATTCAGTCCTGATCAACATGAGGTTGTTCCAAGAGTTTTCTAAACTTGCAACTACATTTATGCATTTTCCAAGTTTCTTACCTTCTCATCTGATCCTTCACCTTATATTCTTTCTTTTGTTTTTTTGGCATATTTAGTTGCTGTCTGATTTTTATTTACTTCTAGTTTGATTTCCATTCTTGCTTGACGCTGATATGCTTCTGATAAACTATGCAAGGAAGCCATCTTAGACTTATTCTCCTCATGTTTCAAAATTAAGCAGGGAAGCCATCCTAAACATATTCTCCTTATGTTTCAAAACTACATTTGGGTCTTGTGGGGTCTGCAGATACGTATGCATTCCCACGATTGCAGATCTATACATGTAATCAATTTCGAGGAGGCCCATAACTTCTTCAGAACAGGGAATATATAATCTTGGTATGCACTGATTTTTTATAAATCATTGGATGAGCATGAAGCATCCTTCTTGTTTTCCTGTCCAACCTATCCAACCCCTTTTGGGGATAGTCTGTAAGTTAGGACAGGAAGAGTAAATTGGTTTATAGCTTGGACTTTATTCCAAGATGCCAATACTGTTTTCAGTATAAATTTAAGTCTTCTAAAATATTCCTTTCTAAGTTTTATTCACATTTGTCATGTTTTATTGCTGATCCTTCATCAATTCCCAAATATATATACACTCCCTCTTGCTCAAGTTCTTTATATCACATTCCTGTCCCAAGCTGATGTTTTATTGGTGCTGCAGATCTAGTATAGATGTTTTGATGATTTTACAGACATATGCTAAGAGCCTGAGCTGATTAATAGATTTTCTCCCTATGACTTGGAAAAGTTTCTCCTAGTCATAAAGAACAACTCACATTCTATCAACTGAGATGCTAACCCCCAGAGGCTCTGCCCTTACTGCAACTGCATCCGGGTGTACTATTCCGCACCATGGGGATACTGACCCTCAAGAATTACACCCGTTTCCTTGATCTCTGAACTGTGAGATGCTAACACCCAGAGGCTCTGCCCTTACTGCAACTGCATCCGGGTGTACTATTCCGCACCATGGGGATACTGACCCTCAAGAATTACACCGGTTTCCTTATAGGTTCATAGGTTCATAGGTTGGTACTAGGCTATTGGCCTTAGGGCCTATACAAGCCTAGCCATAACAATTCCCTGGCTATTTCTTCCCACACTATTTACGTCCCTGGACCCCTGTCTAGCAGGGCGACTGACGTGATCCCTGGGGTGAATTTCCTTTACTTACTTTCCTTAAATTCTAAAGTGTGAGATACTAACCCCTCAGAGGCTTTGCCCTTACTATAACTGCGTCTGGGTGTACTATTCCACATCACAGAATAGTGACCCTCAAGAATTACACCAGTTTCCTTAATCTCTGAAGTGTAAGATGTTAACCCCCAAAGGCTCTGCCCTTACTGCAACTGCATCTTGGTGTACTATTCCGCACCACTGGGATACTGGCTATTAAGAATTATACCAGTGTATGTTTTTTAAACAGTACTGATTAATAACACTACCTATTTAACTGTACCGGGATCATGCTGTTAGGGACCCTTGGTCACCACTAATCGAGTCATCCTGTCCTTCCCTTGTTCTGAGTAACAAAAATCCTTCCCTTTAATCTTACTTTATTTAAAAGACACAGACAAGTATCTAATCAGCCCTGCCCAGCTAGATATTCTCTACAACACCTCTACCCATTTTGGTTTACATAGCTCTTATCTCCCTTTCCAGCAGCCTACAGCAGTGTAAGAGATTAGGGGACTGATCTTTATTCTTTAGTTTTGTTTCTCTAGGTTATAGCTACTGTTGCTATCCTGTTTCCTGCTTTCTCCTCCCTCTGACTGAATTTCTTTGTTACTTTTTTGACCCCAATACTCCACTTTCCTCGCTGCTTTCTGGATTGTGCTTGGAGATTTCTTTTTTTTTTTTTACCTTTTCTGGTCTGTCCAAGACCTGTTGAATTCCACTCCATTCACCTTTCACTCCAGGCTCATTCCTCTCCCCTACCCTATCCCCATTCCCACCCATCCCCATCTCTTT
Organism: Protopterus annectens; assembly: GCF_019279795.1. Lineage (NCBI taxonomy): Eukaryota > Metazoa > Chordata > Ceratodontiformes > Protopteridae > Protopterus > Protopterus annectens. Next base: position 1,571,071,000 of record NC_056741.1, read on the forward strand.
ACCACCTCACTCACTAGAGTAATTTCCAACAACCTTTAAAACATGCTCTCACTATTCTTCTTCTCTTACCTATGTATCCTAACACTCTCTACATCTTACCATGGTCCTTTGTCCACAGCTGTGCTATCACCTCCCCTCCCCTATCCCCACACTGATGTACAAACCTCTATCAACTACTCAATTGCTCCCTCACTATTCTCTACTTTGCTCAACTAATTTTCACAAATTTAAAATCCTCTGACTCCCTTCTTATAAAATTAAACTTAATTACTCCACCTATTACCATCTAAAAATCTATAGGATTTTTCCTTGTTAACTTACTATGTTTTGGTGACATTCACCCCAATCCTGGACCACTCACAAACTCCTCTACAAATAGCTAGAATGACAATCCCAACTTCTCTCCACCTTCTCCTACTCTACCTACTATTTCTCCTTCTCCTACTTCTTTGGACTGTACAAACTTCCCACGTTCTAAAAACCTCATTATACTCTTTCTTAATATACAAAGTATATCCAATAAAGTTAACCCTCTTCATTCCCTGATCACTCAGTACACCCCTAATATTCTTACTCTCTCCGAAATTTGGCTACAGCCACACATCTCTGACTCATAACTTCTTCCTCCAGTCTATAATATTTACTGAATTTATTGCATTCTAAAAAAGGAGGTGGTGTAGCCATTCTGTACTCTGATCAGCTCTCACTTTATCATCTTGCTATACCCCCTCCTGACTTTCACCCTGCTGAAATTCTTATAATTAATTTTAATTGCAACAAGCTCAAAAATCTTGCTATTGCTGCCATCTATATCCCCCCTGAACATAGCATTCCAATCCTTGAGCAGTTTCTCTCCTGAATCTCTGATAACATCACCTATGAGACCATTATCTCGGGTGATGTTAATATTGACTGGACTATGATAAACTCTTCGTCTTCTCCCTATAGTTGCATTAACCAATATGGCTTATCTCAAGTCATCTCTTCTCCCACTCATTATAATAAACATACCAACACTGGCACAATTCTTAATTGGAATCTCACTTCCAACCCAAATCTCTATCATAATCCTTGCACTCTTCTCGATTCTCTCAGTGACCATCTTCCCACCCTTGTCCATAGATATTCCCCTCAGTTCTATAGACTACACCATTTTAAAGACTGCTGCAAACTCTCCAATTTCAATCCTGTCATCTTCAGCAATATACTTTCTTCTTTCAACTGGTCCTTCTTATATAACCTTCCTCTTGATGAGGCTGTCTCCAAATTCAATGAAATCTCCCTTAATACTTTAAACTCTTTGACCCTTATCAGAAAAATTAAACTCAAACCTAACTTCTCAGCTTGGCTATCTCACCACTATTCTCCCACTATTAACGTTATGCTACAGAAAGACAAAGACTGGAAGATCTGGAAAAAAAAAATCTGCCACTCCATCTTCAAACGTATACAGAACTCAGGAACCATACCAAAAAAACACACTGACAATGATAAAAGACAATACTACTATAAACCATTAAATAATCCTCACTCCAACCCCAGATTATTTTGGAACAGTATTAATAAGCTTTTCTATCCAGGTAAGCCTACTACACCTAGTCCCTGTCCAAATAGCTCCGAACTCGACACTGCTACTCTCCTAAACACCTTCTTTATTGACTCCATCAAACATCTTACTAAAAATAAAAATGCAAATCTTTTGTCCACCAATCCCACTCCCACATGCCCCACTTCCCCTTCTCTCTGAAACCTGCATCCACTGCTTATATCCAATCACTTCTCTCTAAACTTAAACCATGCTCTCCATCTGCTGACAACTTACGCTCTATATTTCTCAAAATTGCTGATAACTCCATTACCTACCCCATCTCCATACTTATCAACTGACCCATCCTTGAAAACACTGTGCTCAAAATTTGTAAGAAATTTTATGTTATTCCTCTCCACAAAGGAGGACACTCTACTGACCCCTCCAACTATCGCCCCATTGTCATCCTATTCCCCCCTCTCCAAAATAATGGAAAATGTAAACATAAACAAATCCTGGAACACCTGTTACAGGAAAATCTCCTATCACCTACACATCATGCCTCTGTTTTTGTCTCCATCATAGCACTGCCACTGATTTTGTTACTTTCACACAGACCATTGCCAAAGCTTGTGATGCAAACAAACTAGTTTCCAGTCTTGTCCTTGATTTATCCAAAGCTTTTGACACTCCTACAATCTGCTTCTATCTAAACTTAAAAACCTTAATCTTTCTCAATCTACTGTACTCTGGTTCACCAGCTACCTCTCTGATAGACTCCAGTCTATCAGATGGCTATCAGCCTCCTTCCTGTTCATACATGTGCACCTCAAGGTTCAATACTAGGGCCCCTCCTTTTTAGCATATTTACAGATAATCTTCACACAGCTTGCCCCCACTCCTGCCATATCCAATATGCCAATGATTCCACTGTAATATCTTGTTTCTTCAATCTTCCCCACCTTCCATCCCTTACTCAAGACTCACTTCTGTCTGTTGAAAAAATAGATAACCAGCAATGAACTCTTACTTAATCCTAAAAAAGAAAACCTTCTTCTCTTCCTCCCCAAATCTCTACAACATTGTGAAAACTCCTTCTCCATCGCATCTCTCAACAATACTACTAGCTCAGTTGAAACTCATACCAAACTCCTTGGTGTCGTTATTGACGACCAACTTAAGTTTGACATCCACATTCTACAGGCTATCAAAAGAAAATCACCAAAAACTAAGCCTATTATGTAGGAATACAAAATACCTGACTAAAGACACAAAACATTCCTTGGCCCAAGCTTATCTGTTGCCTACTCTCTTCTATGCTGCACCTACACTCACCAACCTACAAACAAACCTCATGGCCAAACTTGAATTCACCTACAATAAAATTGCTAGATTTGCTGCAAATCTTCCTTACTACTCTCACCACTGCACTGCCTTACAAAATCTTCTATGGCCAGAACAGGATGCAAAAATGATGCAAGGTCTGCACAATAAGCCGTATAAATGGAGATCTATGGAGTTTAATTTATATGTTTGTAGAAAAAAGAAGGTAGAGTGTCACAACAGAAACCTTTTCAGTAACTTGGATGAATGATACTGTCCAATTGATTAGCATCTTTAAAGAAAAAAAAAGCTTTATCAGGAAAAAGTAGAAACAAAGCGAAGTTCCAACATGGGCAGCTCACAGAGAAATGGTGGGTGACTAGAACCATTCAGCATGAAAAGTACTACCCTTAAAACAAATTTACAGATGTATGAAACAGACATAAGGCAGTTATTAGGAGGCATGGGAAACAATAAAAAAGAATATTAGTCAAATAGGATTTTCAGCTTATCCAGTGGACAGAGGAAATGAGGAATGTTTTCTATATGTTTTACTTTAAAATAGGTGCACCGTTGTAGCTTAAAAAGAACTGGACAGTCAGGGTGACTACTTAAAGGTCTAAGTGACTGTAGACAACCTATGCCTCTGGGGATTATGGGATTGTTTAGCAACAGCCAGCTTTCTGTACAAGGAAAGCAAAAGTAGAAGAATTCTGAAAACTTTATAGACACCCACTGACGTAAAGAAGGTGTTAAGGAAAAGAAGGTGGAAGATTTTAAAGGACGGAACTGCAGAGAAATCAGGGTGAGGATGGGAAATGATGTTTTATAGCCTCTTATCGGGGAAAATGATGAGTGACTGAAAAGGAAAACAGCTTGATGATACCAGAAGGCATACAGTCCATTTTAACTATTTATCATTACAGAAAATGCATCTGACCTGAGAAATTAATAATGCATAACCCCAGGGCTAGACTTTTGCTGAGACCGTATAACTCCTGGTCCTTTCCTACAAAAGCCAACAAATACTGAAATACCAATTAAAACAATAAATAACATTTTCCATTTCAATTTGACCTTTCCTTCTCACTTGGAAGCCTTCCTATTTGTTAATCATGAAATCTCACCTCACACAACCAATCTCAGCACCCTGCCATGTTGCATAAATGCTGCAGACTATGCAATGGCACACACCCAGTACTCTCATGTCATAAACATTTTTACAACTCAAAACTCATATTTTTTGTTTGGTGTAATCAATATAATGCTTGCCAAAGGTGAGAGTTACATAGTTATTTACTCCCTCCTGCCCAAGCTTTTCATCCCACTGTTGCTCTACATGGGGATTTCAGAGGTTCATAGGTAGCTACTAGGCATGCAGTCCAGGGAACTATTTAGGAGCCTAGCCAAAATTCCCAGTTGCCACTAAACCCTGTCTAGTTAAGTGACTTGCTCAAGGTCACACAGTAGGTGTACGGGTACTATGAGAAGCAAAAGTCTGCAGCAGTGGGACAAGAGCTCACAGCCTTAGTCCTCAAGATTAAATTGAGAAGACATATAAGGTATACAGTGAGGAGTAAATTCCACCGAACCTCTCTCCTTGGTAAATATTATACCTTATTAAGCCATGGCAAATGCTAATTAAAATGCAGTAGTTTGCACTTTTAAAATCATATTCAAGTGGGAAGGAGTGTGTTCTAGAGTAATGCTTGATAAAAATCCATAACCTTGATTTTCCATTCCCCTTCAAAAATAGAAATAAATCATTAATCCATAAATGTATGAAAGTGCAATCAGAGGATCTAAAATTAACATACATATGTCTGAAACAGGTGTTTTATGTAGCACAGAAAAGACACTAATGACAACATCAGTTAACTGAGCATATACCCTCTACTACATAATATATATTTACTTCTGAGCAATCTCTTACCTGGAGAAAAGGGATATACTTGTTTTTTTTTGCATAAAAAAAATCAGTTATTTCTCTTTCTCCTTTTTTCACATATCCAGTTGAAGCACCAGTAGAAACAAAACTCCTGTTAAGTTCTGCTCTTATTTGATTATTTCATTTTTTTAAACTGGATAATTCTATGCAGGATATATTACACTACTTGATTTATTTTTGTTTTGCTGTTGTGCAAGAAATGAGTGTGTTTTAATTAGTTTTCGTTGGTATGATTGCCCTTTTGTAATCAAAGAGACTTTTAACAATTAAAAATATATCTACCCTCAACATTCATTTAGGTAAACAGCATATTCCTTTAGCAGCTGTTTCTAGTTTTCCATCTTTTCCTACTTTACTCCGTGTCAACCACCTAGCCTCTCCCTATATCAGCTTTTTCCTTAGTTACTGACACTACTGGGGGAGGGAGATGAGATCCAGAGGAGCAAAGTTTTCATCTTGCAATAAGTACAGAAGGTTCTGTCCTGACCTTACTTCCTTCAGTAGCCTGATGCATGAGTACTTGCAGCAATGCTGTCCCACTGACCAAAATGTGCTCCTATGAATGGCTTACAGTACCTGTTGTTTGTGGGTTATGACATCACTGCAGTTTGATGCAGCCTCCTTTACCACACACATGCATAAAGGACATGCAGGCCATACAGAAGTCACCTCAGGTAGGAAATATACTAAAAATCAAATGTTTGGATGCAGTAATGCTAATTAGTGTGCCACTGTGGCATCCTCTCAAAGAGGTATTCAAAAAATTAGTAACATCTTACAGAAACACGTAACTCCAAACATCTGATAAGTACATAGCAATTTAGATCACAAAAAAGAAAAAAACGAGACTCTAGTATAAGTTGGAGTATATGGTAGAGATGTGTAGGTTAGCTGAGAAGTTTAACTTTTGAGGATAATACACTTCTAAGGGATGCATTTGTGTGCGTCATATGTTGTGATCTATCCACCAAATCCTTTTCCTAATACTTGCATATTACTGGACCAGCAGGAAAAGAAGGATTAATGGTCAAGGACCATGTCCAGAGGAAGGGGACCTATCATACGTTGTTTCTCAAGAGGAATATCAGACCACATCACTGACCATTGCAGCATTCAGAAGGATATGTCCAGAAAGTTCTACTCTCCAAGAGGAATGGCAGAGTACACCACTGACCTCTGCAGCATGCAGAAGGACATGTCCAGAAAGTTCTACCCTCCAAGAGGAATGGCAGAGTACATCGCTGACCATGACCACATCAGAAAGGGATGATCAGAAAAGTACTGCATTCAAGAATGAATGGCCACATCATTGACAGTGTCCACTTCCAGAAGATAATGATGCCTGCAGTATTGTACTCCTAGGGGATTTGCAGACTGCATCAGTGACCATGGATACTTCCAGAATGTTGACCAAAAAGTACTGCATTCCAAGAGGAACAGCTGACCATATCACTTACTACAACCACTTCCAGGAGATGACCAAACAGTACTTCATTCCAAGAAGAATGGCAAAACAGACTTTTAACCAAAGATAGATGGATAACTGAAGTCAAACAGCACAGTGAAACCACAGAGATGCTGTTTTGAGCATTTGTGATGTATCCCTTTCAGACTTAATTTCTGAAGAGAGAATGTACTTGGGGGGAAAACATAAATATTCCTAAAATGAGTAGGAAAATAATTTTTTCAGCAATATCATATGCCTTATGTCTTAAAGAATGAAACTGTCTACATAGTAAGATTATGGTAACTAAATGGAATTAAAGTGGTTAAAGGACAATGTTTAAAACAGTAATGACATCAGTTAACTAATATGTACATTTCAATACTAACTTAAAATACATATCATTTCAAGATGACATGTTAAACAGAGGTTCCATCTGTTTGAGTTGGAGGTACCCTAGGTGGATGCAAAAGATCCCACTGCACCCATCGAAAAGAGCATGGAAAGTTCCATGATACTCTGGCCAAATTTCCCCTAATAGTATATAAATTCCACCTTAGGTGTACCCTGAAAAAGGGTCACTAGCCTAGTGGGATAAATCCAGTCAATAAAGGATAAATAAATAAATAAATAAATAACCTCTGTTCATTGTATTTTGCCATATGTAAAAGCATAAAAAAGAGGGCTGCCTTTTTATAAACAATGCACACACACATAGCATGTGTACAAGGGGAACTTAATGGCACTCTATTTGTAAAACACATGTCTTGTGAGTGAAAATGCACTGAAAAGTATCCCCAGTCTTCATGCATTTTAATGGCTTCCTCGGAATGTATGCTTAAGGCAAATACACAATAAAACACAGCTAATATATGTGAAGTTTAATGTTCTGAACTATCAAAACTCTTTTCCTGAAAGGATGGAACAATCGTGATAGAGAGGAAAGGCATATTTGTAAACTCTTGCATCTGCAGATGAAGTGTGAGTTTAACCACTAACAAAGCGGGTTTTCTAGCTCAGAAGTATTTATGTGATTTTTTTTCTAGAAATGACCTCGGAATGCATGTCTCTTGTTAAAAGGATAAAAGTATAATTCCACCTAAGGTATCACGTTTTTATAGCTGTCTGATTTCAGTGAGAGAATTCTATAGTCAAACAAGAAAAAGGAAATTGTCTACAACCCTTTTAAGTATACTACATCATACACCTGGCAGACTGTTGCAGTCTTTCAAAGCAGCCATATGGTTCAGAACAGCAAGACACTTTCAGACTCCAATTCATGTGTAAGGAGTATCAGGTCGTATCATACATAAATTGCACCAGTTGCTTTAAAGTATCCTTTATTGGCTATGACTGGACCGTTAATGTACATTCTGAGCTTATGTCTCCAAGAGGTATGACTCAGACATCCTGTAAAGGATTCATTTTTGGTCCCATACTTCAAGAGTTGGTGACTGTACTAAAAACAGGTAAAAAGCTTAGTCTGGATTTAGTTATTTATTTTTTGTTTGCTCATTTACAGGAGTAATCTTTGAGTTTAGTACGTCATGGACAGATATCTGAAGATGTGTGTGTGTGTGTGTGTGTGTGTGTGTGTGTGTGTGTGTGTGTGTGTGTGTGTGTGTGTGTGAGACAGTGTGCATGTGCATGGGGGGGGGGGGTACTTCTGCTAATGCAGAGAGCACTGTCAGACCTGACAGCACTAGTTTTAGATTCAATTCTGAGATATAGTAATGAGTGGATAAGATCTTTCTCATTTTGACCATGTTAGTCTTTGAATCATATTTTCTTACTGTTTGGCTAATAAATGCGTTGGGTAATAAATGTGAGTGGCAAGGATTTTAGTGAACCCTAAGGGAATTTTCTCTACTATTTAATTTGTCCATTTTATTTCCTCGGTTATTGTTTGTACATTGTACAGCATCTTTATTCTGGAGCATTGCTTCTACTGTGTGCACACTGAAATCTCTGTTCTGTATATAATGTGTCTCTAAAATGTAAGATTTATAATATTTATCCAAAGTATTGTCTTTTTCTGCCAAACAAAATAAACTATTTCTTATTCATATTGTAGATTTTTAACTAACAGTTGTATACTGTACAATTCTTAGTAATGTCTTTGTATTCCCTATACTACGATTATTCCTGGGTCACGCAAGAAAAGGACCCAAGATCAGTGCACTAACCCAGTAAACAAATCAAGCAATAAAATACTTAGTAAAGTCTGTGGAACAATTGTGTACTTCAGCACAAAATCTTACAAACTTCTAATTATTCTGTATATCATATACAGCTTTCTTCCTAAATTACTTAGGTTACTAGACAAATTTATTGAATGTGTAGCACTTTCCATACAATTCTTTTAATAGAATGTAGCTGAATTTTAACACAGCTTCAAAACCTTTAAGTACCAGTTTTAATCAGATTTAAATACCACTTTTAATCAAATATATACTTAATAGGTTCTTATTCAGATACTCTGGTTTGAACAAAAAGTGAAAATCTAAACTGGTTTGCTCAAAAAATACTTAGCTGAAATCGCAATGATCTTATTTATCAAATTTATGTGACCATGCAAAGGAGAGTTGACTATAGTTTGTGAAGATAATGAGAGGAAGTAGAAATTAGATGATGTGCTTAAAAGAATGACACAGGTATTTTGTGATTCCCTGGTGACGTCCCTTTAGCTCGGTTCAGAATATTGGGTCGGATGCAGAGCCTGATTTGGGAGGGGATACAGTCCCATATTCTAGTGCCAAGTATGGAGAAGGAACGATTTCTGCAGTGGAGTTTTGTTTTGTGGATGGCAGTAAATTAGGTGTGATGTGATTCAGTCTTCTGAAGCTGTGCAAAGCTGTTTGTCTCAGTAGTTTGACTACTGTATGTGTGTGTGTGTGTGTGTGTGTGTGTGTGTGTGTGTGTGTGTGTGTGTGTGTGTGTGTGTGTGTGAGAGAGAGAGAGACAGAGAGACAGAGAGAGAAAGTGTGAAATTATTTAGCAAACTGAATAGTTGTGCTCCTAACAGTAGGTCATCTCTATGTTTTACTGGGACCCAATTTGCCCTTTCCAATGCGTTGCAGTTATGTTCATGTTTAGGGAAAGAGTGTGATGAATTTACATATTTTATTGGTGATTGGAATTTTTTTCTTTACTTTATTTTGATGCAAATGCAACAATGGGAAAAACATATGGAATAGAAGAATACTTTTCCTTATTGCTGTTCTGGCCATTGACCCACATTACAGAATGTGTGACCTGTAGATCGGAATCCTGATTGGAGAATGAACATTCTCCAACAGGGTGTTAATCTACAGATAATGCTCACTAAAAAATGAGTCCGCTGCTTTGCGGCAGTATATCAAGCTGCTGTGGAACTCAGACTGAAAATAACATAATGGTTTCCATTATTTTACGTGCTTTTACTACTTGGCAAGTGTAAAAACTAAAAGAACCAGAAAAGTGTGTATTTATGTTTCTGTGTGTGTGTGTGTGTGTGTGTGTGTGTGTGTGTGTGTGTGTGTTTATGTTTCTGCATGTGAGCATATGCATGCTTGTGTGCATGAAAGCAAGGTGTGTGAGAGTTAGTGTGAAGAGTGAAAGGGATCGAACACCGGCAGCAACAGCGGTTAAGAGGTTTGCATACCTCTCAACCTCTTAGCTCAAGATATCTGGATAAAGCCTAAAATAAAGGGGGAACAAAAGTTCAAAATAGGAACACATTTTAAGTATTGCTGTTATAAAATCACGAAGTTGCTTGAATAATAGAATTTGGTTTATCATGCATTTTCTGAAGAGCAAGTATGTATGTGTGTAAGAGAGAGTGAAATCGGTCGACCGCTGGCAGCAGCAGATAAGAGGTTTTTGTACCTCTTGACCTCTTAGCTCAAGATATCTGGATGAAGCCTGAAATAAAGGGGGGACAAAGGCTCAAAATAGTAATAGATTTTAAATATTGTTCTTATAAAATTAATAAAGTAGTTGAAATAAAAAAATGCTTTAGCATGAAGGAAATAAAATCTGAAAGTCAAATCTATGTCATCATTCAATGACTTCAATCCCTATGACTGGCAGCAAACCACACATTTTAGGAGTAAGGGACCAAAAAATGAAGTAAATATCTGAAAACTGTCAATCACTGAACTATAAGAATTTTACCTGCATTCTGTGCAGACATAAAAATAGGTTGCAGAGATTATAAAACATTGAACAATATGCATTAAGTCAGTCATGTGGGTTATAGTATTACAGGGTGGTGATGTTGGTTTTCTATATGAGGTGGGATTTAGGTCACTCGGATTTAAATCCTGCTTTAAACTTCAAGAGTTATTCTTTTAAATCTGGACATTTGAATAATTTGTTTGCTGTTTATCAGTTTTAGCCAATGGTTTTAAATTCCTTGTTAATATGTTATTAATGCTTAATTACTCAAGTAATGTGACAATTACATACATTTACTCAGACAAAATCAAGTATCTAATAATAAAAGTACATACTGAGCTCTCTTGTCTACATCTCCTATTTGCTTTAATACTTACATTTTGTTTTCTTTTTGTTTAAGCTGCTCACAGCATGCAATGACAACTGGACCTCTAGTTTTATTTATTATTTATAGAAATCCTGGAAATGTCTGTGAGACAAGAAACAGCCACAAAGGCCTGACTTCATCAACTATGTCTAAAAATCTGGTAGTCTAACATGGGATGGTGGTATCTTGAGTGACAGTACTCAAAAGTCCAAAGAACCTCTCAAAGCTACAAACATTAGGAGGAAGCGGAAGAACAGTTTGTTGCCTAGGTTACTGAAGTGGGACCTGGAAGAGAAAAGGAACCATCATTCTGGGAATAGGTCATGACTTTTGGAAAGGAACCAAATTAGTAAAGTTTTCTGCTATTTTCCAAGCTGCCAGTTGAGTATGCCAGCTGACAGTTCATCCAGTTTTAGAGACATTATCCAGGGAAAGCTTGCAGATGATTTGTAAGTAAACATATCCACTAATGGGAAAAGAAGGTGAGGATGTATGGCTGGATGGGCATCCACTTCAGGGTTCTCAGATGGATAAATGTATTTTTTGGGCATAAAGGAATAACTGAGCCACAAAAAAATATCCTCCGAGGGAGTCTGCCATCACTTTTAATACATTAAGAATATGCTTTATTTAAGAGGCGATGCAACTTTCATTGAAAGCACAGTTACAGACCTCAACAGTTTTCTGACACCATTCCTTCTATGTCAGCATAGTCAGAATAATACAACAACAGGTATGACAAATGGCTATGTCTGTAGGAAAAAGATTCTAGACCATAACGGTGACAAGTCAAGTCTTCATTTCCACAATAATGATACACAAAGAGAATTTATTTGGCATTTGAATGGCTATCACGTCCTAACTGCTCAAGAACTCTGCCCTGACAAATATGAAATTGTCTGACTTAAAGTCTCCTTTTACCATTACAGAAATGTATTACACAAAGGTATTCCATTGTTTGCTTAAGTTCCTTTTATTGATGTCCAATTTGTTTAGCCCAATTGATCCTGTGAAAGGAACTACTTGGCCACCACTGTGAACTGTGCCTTTTCTTCCATTTAGTGTGTTCTCAGAGTTGGTATATTTAAGTGAGGGATGGGGGGGGGGCAAAGCCCTTACATGGGGGTGGCATGAGGAACACAGCCTCCCACTTTGGTGGGTTACTTTTGCTTCATTTTGGTTCATTACCATGGTGGCCGAGTGGTTCCTTTCACCGTCACAGGGAAAGGAATTCAGCAGTCCATGCATTCGTTCTAAAGCCATTTCAGTGGAATCAGCTTGGGTAAGTCAGATTCGTTTAAACGTACTTTTGTTTAAACAAAGTAGATCTATATATATATATATATATATATATATATATATATATATATATATATATAGAGCATGTCCAAAAAGCTTGTTTAGAACTGCTAAATATTAAGGGAATGATACTTAATTGTACTACACCGCAGACATGCAGTCAGCAGAAGTAGTGATGGTCTAAATCTTCGTGCAGTACAACTGCAGAAAGACAATGCACAAAGTGACTTAACACTGAGGAAAATAGTAGTTGTACCAGATGGAATGCTGACCTCATCCTATTGAGAAAGATAGTTATGTTTGTTAGCAGCATGTTGTAATAAATTAAGACATTCATTTCATGCACAACTCTCTACCTTGGGGTACTGAGTGTCCAGAAGTGTACATTTATACTATCTCTTCCTTGAGGTGGGGACTAAATGGGCTGACAGGTGACAACATCCTGATCATCTTGGACACAGGACTTGTTTAGCGTAAAACTGGAGGACACTGTCTTCCTGCAAAGATCAACCTGCCCTGAGATCAGTCATCCATTTTTGTCCATACTGTCCATTTATCTATAGGATTTAATGATCTTTTAGCACTCAGAAGATAATCTCTGCACAATGAAGGGAAATTAACTTTAATTTTTAGGTTTATAGGATGTTACTAGGCTAGCCATTAAATCCCAATATAATACTAGATGACAGATATCATCTATGCCAAAGGATTTTCTAGCAAAGGCTACCCATTTCCAGGAGAGAGACAAGGGCAATCCCCAGCAGAAATGTATGGTTTCCCATCCAGTCATCCAGTTTGCTCTTAAACATGGTCATGGGGGTGCAATGCTTGATATGGATTGGAAGCCTATTCCAGAGAAGTGGCAACCTCTGAGAGATGTATCTCTCTCTCTCTCTTCAGCAGGTTTTATTTATGTTGCATGCTAGATTGAGGTTCCTGGAACAGGTGACTTTAGTCCCATTTGGCGTGTTAGAGATAGCTTTGTAAAGGTAGTCTATATGCTACTGAGTACAGTGGCAGCAACTTCAGTCTGTCTGTATAAGACATGTGCTGGAGACCCTGAATTTTCTTTGTTAGAAATCTCTGAGGTCTCTCAAGTTACTGCAGGTGTCTGGTATGACACATATGAACGGGACCATTATATTCAATAAGAGGCCCAATGAGAGACAAGTACAGGGGAGTTATAACTTCTTTTGCTCTTGAGATGATGCCTTTGCTAATGAGGTGAGTGATGTATAATGTCTTCCTCAAACAGTAGAAACATGGTGGTCAAAGTTGAGGCCACAGTCAACTTGTGTTCCCACGTCTATCACTACTAAATTGGTACTTATGAGAATTCTTGTTTATTTTATAATCAGCAGAGATATTGTTTTTACCGGCCATCCACACTCCACAGCCCCTCCATTTTTGCCTGGACTTCATAGAAGTATATGCCAAACAAAAGGGGATCCAGCAGTGAACCTTGTGGGACCTCATTGGTGACAGGTCTGCTGGTACAGGTAAAGTCTCCCACTTTGACTTGTTGTCGATATGTCAGCCAGTTTGCAGCCCACCTGACAACACAGGTGTCTATATTCAACTGGGTTAGTTTGTCAATGATGCCCAAATGTGGGATAGTGTCAAAGGCCTTGGCATAGTCAACATAGGCTGTGTGCATGGCTTTGCCCTCATCTATGCCTCTGGTCACGTTATCGAAGAACTCCACCAGGTTTTGCAGGCATGACCTGCCCTTGACAAAACTGAACTGGGATGGATCCAGGGTTTGGATGTCACCTATATGCTTTTTTATAAGGTCCATAATGATTTGTTCTATTGCCTTACAGGTGACGCTGTTTAAACTTATGGGTCTATAGTTACCCAGGTATGTTGCTGAGCTGCGCTTGTGAAGGGGGATAACAGTCACTGTTTCCATACAGTGAGGACAAAGCCAGTACTCAGACTGTGGTTGAATAAAGTGCCTAATGCATAGCTAACTCTTGTTTTAGAACATTAAGCACACAGCCCGGAATGCCATCTGGTCCCATGGAGGCTGTGTTCTTAGCCTTGGAGAAAGCATTGATGACTTGCTCTTTGGAGATGCAGGGAAGAGGAGATGAAGACATAGTTTGTGGTATGCTTGGCTGGGGATATGGGGGGTGAAATCTTCACCAAATTTGTCTGATAGCAGGTTTGCAATTCCTGCAGGGCCAGTGTGTGTGATGCCATCCACAATTAGTTCAGCACAAATCTGAGTCCTACCTTTTAGGTTGCAGATGTAGCTGAAGAAAGCCTTATGGTTATCCTTGGCTATGGTTGCTAAATATTTCTTATAATTACTCTTTGAAGATTTTATGAGTTGTCTTATTGACTTGTTTGGGTTGAAGAAGATGCTCTTCCAGTTCTGGGATCTCACTTTCGTGTTTTTAGACAGCAGCTTCTTTCACTTATAATATAAATTATTAATGCTAGACGTCCACCAGGATGGTTTGTTTTTTCTTGAAAATCTTGCTTTAATCCAATCAGGCATGACTGTGTCTATACATTTGTGTAGATGTTTATACAGGGCATCAGTGTATACCTTTGTACAGCCATAGGATCACAAAATCATAGGAAGTCACTACACTATTGGCCCTGAGGCCCTTATAAGCCTAGCCAAGAGTTTTGCCCATGTTTAGACAAGTCAGCACCCAAAGCCCCTATCCAGCAGATAGACAGGTGGATTCCCAGGGGTGTATTTTATGTTTCACATCCAGGTTGCACTTAAAAGGGGATAATGAGGTACTCTGCTTGACGTGGAGAGGGAGTCTATTCCACAGATGGGGGAGTCTCTGGGACACAAATCTGTCCTACCAACAAGTCCTATTGATGTCACAGACTAGGGTGAAGTCGCACTTGCGGGTTACTCAAGTGGAGCTTGACTTGCGGACATGCATCAGTCCCATCAAGGCGGGGTCTGAGATTGCTATGTATCCCAGACAGAGGTCACCTCTGCCAAGTCTGTATGAAACTGAGTAGAGGGACAGGACTTTGATCCTGTGTAGGGTAGATGTTTGAGGCCATGGATTCTCCTGGAGTGGAACCTCTGTGTTTTTTTCAGGTGCTGCATGTGCTTTATGAGGTACATGCTGAAGGGAGCTTTGTACTCAATAACTGGCCTTATAAGGGAAGAATACAGGGATGTTATGACCTCTTTGTCACTGGATGAGATACCCTTACTTATGAGGTGGGCCATGTAGAAAACTTTCCGTAAAACGGAAGCAACATGGTGGTCAAAAGCTAGGTTGCTATCAACCTGGGTGCCCAAATCCCTCACAACTGATTGCATGCTTAGGATGTTGTTATTAATGTGATAATATGTGAGGATGTCACTCTCTCCAAAGAGAACGATGATGCATTTTGGCATTCAGCTTGAGGCCATGTTTCTGGCACCAGTCATTTGTTTGGGTGAGACCCTCTTGCAGGACATCCACATCAGATGGGGAATTGATGACCACACCCAGCTTACAGCCATCTGCAAACTTGGTCAGCCATAGCCCATTGGTTTGGCCTGTACCTCAGGGAAGTATATCCCAAATAACAGAGGCCCCAAGACTGATCCCTGAGGTACACCACTCGTTACAGGTTTTCTGCTTGAGGTGACTTCCCTTATTTTGATTAGGTGGGTTCTATCAGTGAGCCAGTTTGCTACCATATGGTAACATACGGATTAATGCCTAGTTGAGAGAGTTTATATATTATGCCTCAGTGGGGAATAGTGTTAAAGGCTTTGGCCAGGTCAGGGTAGGTGGTGTGCACCATCTTCCCCTCATCCATGGCTTTGATGACTGTCTGAAAGTCGACCAGATTTAACAGACTTGACCTCTCCTTGACAAAGGCAAACTGTGTGGGGTCGAGTGTTTGGAGGCTGCCAATGTCCCTGTTAATTAGGTCCAAGATAGTCCATTCCATGGTCTTGCAGATCAGGCTATTTAGGCTGATGGGTCTATAATTTCCCAGATCGGCGGGCGCTCCACCTTTGTGTAAAGCGATGATAGTGGCTGTCCTCCACTCGGCTGGGTCAGAGCCAGGACTCAGGCTTTGGTAATGTACATCACACACAGCATTTAACAAACTGAATTACTGAGCCGCAGTGAAAGAAGCTGCTGTCAATGCCATCTGTAGAAAATGGAGCTTGGAAGATGATTATACCTTCTCTTAGAATGGTATAGCTAGCTTTGGTGAAGTTATTTAGTCTTATCCTTTGGGGAGTTTTGGTGCTATTGCTACTTCATAAATGCCTGATCTATGGTCGGATTTAACCAGTGTGGGCCCTACACCTGAGGCTTTGCATCGGTCACTCATATTGGTGAGGACCAGGTCTAGAATACTGGATCCCCTTGTAAGGTGGTGCATTACTGTTCCAGGGCATTTCAGTTAACAAAGTCCAGGAAATTGTGTGCGAGTGAGTTTGGGCTTGTATAAGTTTCCCTGTTAATGGAAGTATAGTTGAAGTCACCCATGACTAGGGTGTTAGCTTGTACCTTAATTGTCCCAAGTAGGTCTGAATAACTTGTGTGGGCATCTTGGTTTATGTATGGAGACCTGTAACTGATGATGACCTGAAAGGGGGGGTCTTACCTATGGTAATTTGGACATGGAAGAGCTCTATAGAGTTTTCTTGTCTAACCAGTCTAGAGGTGTAATTATCTTAATGAAGATAGATACTCCACCTCCTTTGGTTCTCACACCTTCAATTTGCAGTCTGAAAGTGTGGAAGGCATTGTAGCCTTGCAAGGCTGGTGTACTTTCTGTGGCCTTGAGCCAGGTTTCTGTGACAGCACAAATGTCAACATCTCCCAGGAAGAATACTGCTTCCAGAGAGAGCATTTTCTGATTTAAACTCCCAGCATTTAGCAGCACGACCCTTAGTTTCTTTGTGTTTGATATTTTCATGCAGGGAATTTTGTTGTTATGACCTTGCCTAGAAAAAGAATTATGGGGGAGGGAAGTGCCTTAGCCAGCAACCAAAAGCATAGGGATGCCAAGTGAAGACTATCTCTTTCAAAGCAGCATGGTCTATCCACCATGTCATCCCAGGCTGACAGGAACCAGATCCCCTTAGAATGACACCAGAAACTAAGCCAATTATTGAAGTCAATCATTTTCTGTTTATATCGTGGTATCTTCCTCGTTGAGGGTAAAATGCTGCTCAAAGCTAGAGACATACCCACCTGGGGCACATATTGAGAGAGCTCAATCATGTCTTTATTCATATAGTCCAGAGAGGTACATCTCAAGTCGTATACACCTACATGAACTATGACAGAGTCATAATGGTACATATTGTTGAGAGATTTGTGTGCATGTGTAATCTGGACTCTTCCGGTTGTACCACAAAAGGTAAGTCCTGAGAGTGTTCTGTTATGAGTATCTGATATATGGACTGAATAAACGCAACAAGAATAGCAGAGGATATCATATGACATAGTTAAGCCAAACAAATCTTGTATAGCAGGGCAAAACAGTGCTGTTGTTAACATTTGCTCACTTGGTTGTCTGAACTATTATTTATTTATTTATTTTATTTTATTTTACATTTGTTTACCGGGGAGGTCCTTCTGGACAGAGCTGTCTGTTTTCCGCAGAGACCCGGGGAGGAAAGCTCCAGAACAATTGCTAACATACTGTACATATTTCCATGAGCATTGTGGTTTACACATTCACTTATAAAAATATAGCAGATAGTAATATATAATTGCCTAAGATATTTACATAAGCATAGAGATTTAGACATACAATTAAAAGTATAGCAGGTTGTAACATATGATGATTTTTCATACAGTATGTTTAGTAGAGATAATCTTGAAGATGTACTGAAGATAAGACAAGAAAGTAAAACTAAAAAAAGAAACAGAATGTAGACAAGTTCATATGAGGTGCATTGACATTTTAAGGGAAAGCTTTTCAATTTAGTCTATGGGAGAGTTAATGGGCATAGATGGGACAGTGGGGAATAGGTGGTAGTGAGTTGGTAAGTAACATGTGATAATATATAGTGCATTTGTGGGAGTTTTAAAGAGGTTGGACAGTGAGCAGGGGAAAGGAGTTAGAATATGTCAGCCAGGTGCGAGGCAATTACAAGTAACGTGGTAATATATAGTGCATCTGTGGGAGTTTTAAAGAGGAGGTTGGATAGTAGGTAGGGGAAAGGAGTTAGAATATGTCAGCCAGGTGCTAGGCAGTTGCATGTCCAGGAGTTGTTTAGGTGGGAAATAAGCTGTTTTTTGAAGATGGCTTTATTAGGTTGTACCCTGATTTGTAGTGATAGGGAGTTCCAAGTCTGGGCAATGTTGCTAGAATACAGAAAGTCACCAGAGCTGTAATGGCTTTTGGAGATTGCGATTAGTGCCTTGTTAGTGGAAGTAAGTTCTCAGTTATTGGAGTAGAGGGTGATCAGGTCTTGTAAGGCTGGAGTTTTGTCAGGTTGGTACAGTATTTGGTGAGCTGGAAGAAGTTGATTTAGAGCTAAGGTGTTAGGGAGTTCTAGCCAGTAAAGCTGTTTTAGGGCCAGAGGAGTTTGTGGCAAATTTTGATATTTTGTTGTAGCATACTGATAGCTTGTTTAAATTGCTCTTGTTTAGATTAATTAAGACAGGAGAAGCATACAGTAATGTAGAGAGAAGATGGGTATGAGCTAGGGTAACTTTACTGTTGCTGGTTAGGAAGTTTTTACATCTGTAAAAAGTACCTAGTTTTTTGTTGATTTTGGTTATTGTATGAGGTATGTGTTTGTCAAATTTCATATTATTGTCAATAATGACCCCTAGTAATTTGGTTTGTGTAATGGGGAGATAGGGATATTATCTGATGCAGAAATAGAGAATGGGGGAGTAGGTGCTGCTGCTTTGGAAGGATGAAAGAGCATAAGTTGTGATTTTTTGGATTTAGTATTATCTGGGAGTTTGTAAGCCAGGTTTTGATGGATGTAAAGGCTTCTTGGGTCTTGATTTGAAGTTTTTGGAGGGTGGTAAGGGGTAGTTAATGAATGTTGGAAGTGAGGTTGAGGCGGGGTTACTTATATTGGGGATGTTAATGTTGTTCAAGTAGAGTGAGGTTAGATGGGCTGTTATAATGAGTGCTAGTGTTAGAATTATTTGATGGGAGTACATATTCCGTTTGTTAGATGTGGTAGGATTGTATAGAGCTAACCCTGTGGAATGTGCAAGGGTCCTGATAGTATATATGTAGGA
The DNA here is from genome assembly GCF_019279795.1 of Protopterus annectens. Taxonomy (NCBI): domain Eukaryota; kingdom Metazoa; phylum Chordata; order Ceratodontiformes; family Protopteridae; genus Protopterus; species Protopterus annectens. The sequence goes on from NC_056741.1 coordinate 1,571,090,275, forward strand.
TGGGATTGTAGCAGCTTTGTGAGTGAGGCGGTACTATGTGTAGATTGTGTAATATGCGAGCAAAGGAGGGGGAGGGATGGTAGCTGTTTGTGTGATTGGCTGAGGGATGGGGATTGGGTGTGGTTGTGGTAATGTTAGGTATAAAGAAAATTAGATAGCGGTGGCTGAGAATGGTGGTAAGGTAGAGGAGTGGAGTGGGCAGAGCCCTACCTAGGACATAAGAGCTGGAAAAAAAGTATTAGGAGTCTGACTAAGTAATGAAGGTAAGCAGCATTGTACTTTAATAGGAGGGATTATGCCAGTTACTGTACTCCCACTATTTATTCACAGTGAATGGAAAAATAACAGCTGCGAAGGGACTTGGGAGACTTTACACCAGACAGAATTATTGGAGAATTTAAATAACTGTACAGCACTGTCCTGCCTACAAGATGAGCTGCTTAACTGGACTAAGATTCAGTTGTTTGGTGTGTTCTGCTGCCAGCTAATGGCAGTTCTTTGCAATGGCAGGGATTGGAAAAGGGGGGAGGGGGCCTTGCAAGTGTGCACACCATGCCAATATAATACAATTAAGTAAAAGCTCTAAAATCTAGATGCAGAAATTAGTTAACAGGGAATACACCTACATAAGAATATTTCAGAGATATTCAGAGATACTTTATTAATTCCAAATTAATTCAGTAACATATTTATACACTGCAGAGCTGGGTAAAACTGTGCTATTCTTATTATTTGCTTATTGTAAAAAGTATGTGAAACCTATAATTGCTATTGTAAATAATAAAATACTGCTTATTCTAAAACTATCTGGAGCATAAGATTGCTGGTAGCTTAATTTTGTATAAAATCAAATTTATCATAGTCCCAGTCTGCTTACATTAGAATGATTGAGGAAAATTGTAGCTGTATCCTGCAAGTCATAAAAATCTATATTATCCAGAATCTTTATCATGTAGGCTCATTGTTTCTGTGTATGTATCTGTGTAGATAACTTTAGTAAAGATTGTTGTGCCTAAGCATTATGTATACTCAAGATGTTTGACTCAAAAGGGTCATTGGCTAATTCTACCCACAATTAAATAACTTGTAGTTACAGGAATAGTGTGCCCCCAATCCCCACCCCATACATGTATGTAGGCATGCATTAATAAACAAACTGAAACATTAACAAGTCGTCTTATTGGGCTTCTAGCTATGGCTGAATAAGTTGTGATAAAGTCAGTTTTGAAGAATGTAACCACATGCACTACATGAAGTAGTACCTCTCTTGAAGTCTGATATCTAAGACTGCAAAGAAGGAAATAAAGTTACTGGACTGATAACCACAATAACCTTTTCCTCTAGGATGAACATTTACAGAGCCATAGCCAAAGCAGTTTCATTTCCCTTTCAGCAAACTGACTATTCTCTTTTAAATTAACTACAAATATAAAAATAATTAAAAAGTTAGTATGGTACATTTTACTGCCAGCAAAGGGGAGCGATCAGAGATGATCAAACTCAAGAAAAATAAACAACGGTGAGGAAAATCCATTAGTGCCAAACAGTTGTCAAAACAAAAAATACTTTCACACATGCACACATAACAGGTATTATGTATCTTTTCCATTTGTGTTCTCTTATTAAAAAAATGACAGTATAGCAAGAATAAGATACCCAAGGGTGCATAACATAGTATGCTATTATTTCATAAGCACTGTGTATTCCCAGTCTGAGGGTTCTGCTTATGTCATCAGCATACCTTACAAACTGCAATGCATTGTTACTTGGATAACTGATGGCAGAAACAGAAAAACAATGATGTGAAAAACAAAAGTATTATTTTCAGCTGTATCTGTAAAATGCCCTTCAAACAATGACAACTCTCCCATTAAAACCTCTGTAGACAGTATCATGTTATTTAGATAAGATCTGAATATAATATAAGGATATAGAAAGCTATGCCATTTTGGAACATGTATAACCTCAAATCCTGGCATCACTGTTAGCAGCCAAAGCTCCAAGTGATCTTTATCTAGTTAACTGCTTTAAGTAAAGACAATAGTGGTATTTTAGCTGCCATATTCCTTTGTTATATATAATGCTTATATTGTGACTCTGAAATATTTTAAAGACATAACCAAAAGTTCCATCCATCCAAGCTAACAAGTCATGTCCAATGTCTGTACTGATTCAATAAACAGCTTCTGCTATCCATGGAGTTTACTAGGTAATGGGGGAACAGAAGTACATTGCCAGGCTTTACGTTCATATTAAACTCACATCTGGGGAGAATTTAGGGTCAATAATCAATCTACTGCATGTCATTGTAGGTGGAAGGAAACTGGAATACCTGAAGAAAACCCACACATACACAAAATGGACAAGCACACTCTACACAGAAGGAACCCCAGCTGAGAATTGCACAAGAGAACCTTTTACTGTTAAGCGACAATGCTGGCCATTGCACCATTGTGCAGTAATTAGCGGGACTCATTGGATGCAAACTGTTATGATTGTTTAATGTTGATAAATTATGTTATTTTCCAGAAAGTTGGGAAGGTATTTCATATAATAAGTAATGCCACAAAATAGCCTGCTTAATTGTAAAACGTATATGTGGCTGGCTTAACTGCTAAGCACCAGGTTAAATAATTAATTTTGCACAGACCAGTCAAATGGAACTTTATAAATTGTTTTATGTAGGAGACTTTGCCATCCCTCATTTTTCTCCACAACCCGAATGCAGAAAGAAATCTCTCCACCTTCTCTTTACTTTTGCATATGTGAGGTCTTCTAATCTTCAAGTTATATATTTTCACAGGTAAAGCTCTGTTTACTCAGTCAGCCCACTTAAGTAATCACATACCATAATCAGTACATCCTGATGGAGAATTCCATCCAAATGATTTTTAAAGGTTATTTGTAGAACAGAGTGTGTGTGCTCTATATTTAATAACCACTTTAAGGACTGAACGTGCATACATAAATAGCAAGCACTTGCTATACCCAATGCCATTTTGAGAGTGCAGCCAGAGAGTGAGAATGTATGTAATAGCTAGTTTGTATATAGGTTACCTAAGTTAAAGTTAATAAGCTTCAATTGTGATGTGTTTTTACATAACAAAGCTGCTTGAACAGAACCCACAAAGACTCGTCTATTACATCCTGAGTAGACAAGTGACATGGTGTCAGAACCAGAATTCTAGAGGCTGATATTCAGAGCTACGAGGTGCAGAGATAACAGTGAAGATAAACTAAGAGAAACTAGCATGAGAAGGGGATAGAAAAGAACCAAAGGTAATGAAAACTTGTACTAACAGTTTATTTTATAAAAAAAGAGAAAATGGAGCATTATAAGGGCACAAACCACATTATTACACAAGTGAGAGGCATAAAAGTTTTATTAAAAAAAATGTTTAAAATTAAGATATTTGATAAAACAATTATCAGAAAAGCAAAACGAGTATATTTAAAGCAAAACGGGCATGTTTAGAGTAAAATGAGCACAAGAAAAGTACAATGGGTATGAAAAGAGATAAACAAGCAAAACGAATATAATAAGGGCAAAAAGGGCACATTAAGCCTAAATAAAGCAAGGCAACTGCATGTTTTTTGAGAAAGTACTGTGTTTTGGTATAACTACTACTTTGTATTGTATCAAGGGCATAAAGAGAGTTATTCAAAGTATCTCAAAGTGTGTAAAAGTGCTTACAATGTGTGTGCTTATTACTGTGCATGTATTCCAAAGTATTTGTGTGCAAAGTGCAACTATTTCATGAAATACAGTTAAAGTACAGCCATTTTCGAAAAGTTTCTTGTGCTGGGTGTGTCTATTCACAAAGTGCCACCATTACAGAGTGTTTCTTGCAGTGTAAAGAATTATCGAGCAAGGCAACACCATTTTGGAGAAGTTTCAATGTGCTGTGTACTGTTTATTTGCGAAGTGCAGTTACTTCAAAATCTTTCTTACACTGATAAGAGGTGATTTCTGGCAGTATAGTAATTCCAAGAGTATTACAGTGCCCAAGAGACATATTTCACAAAGTCGAGTTATTCAGAGGCGTGTTGTGCTACTGGGCAAAGTTACAAATACTAGCATAAATTTCTGGCATATGTGTATGTGTGTGCATTTGTGCATACTTGCAAAACCCTTCACTGGCATGTGTTAATATGCCAGTTGTATTTGATCAGAATATTGCAAAATATTGGAGAATAGTTGAGCAATTGTATGATATTTTATACAAGCAGCTTATTCTGACAAAGATGCACACACCAAGGCATTCATTTTGCTAAACTAGCTGGGTCAGAGGCCATTGAAAGAGAGCGTTCATTTGTGTATACACCAGCAGTATATGAGGGAGAAGGTGAAAATTGTCATATTGTTGTACAGGCTGAATTAAGGGAAGACCCCGTGTGTTTGAACTGCAAATTCAGGGAAATGTACAATCCTCAGACAAATATTCCATTAGAGAGGCATTTGTTTTACACAAGAGATGAGAAGCCAGGGGAAACTTTTGCAGCTTATATTACTGACCTGAGAAACAAAGCTAAAATATGTCAGTTTGGTGACTTAAAAGATGAGTTAATAAAGGACAGACTTGTGTGTGGTATCAATAGTGCTGCTGTGAGAAAGATTTTGCTTCATGACAGTGATTTAACATTGAATAAAGCTATTGAGATTTGTCAAATCCATAAAGTTATGGAAAGGCACACAAGTATGCTTGCAAGTGATAAGATCATGGTTTTAGCAGGCTCCAGAGCAAATGTAGACAGCATACAACATGTGGGAAACAGAGACCGGCCTAAGCACATGGCAGCCACAGCCCCTGCTGGTTCTCAAGGGAAACCACATAGTTTTCCAGCAAGTTCTAAGAAAGGAACATGCTCAGTGCAGTACAAGTGTGAATCAGTAAAACCCAAATCCAGCTTTATTGTTAACTGTAGCAATTGTGGTGTCAATTATCAGTCTAAAAGAGAGAAATGCTTAGCATTTGGTCAGCAATGTCACAAGTGTTAAAAATGGAGCCATTTTTCAAAACTTTTGCAAGTCAAGTAAACTCCACACAGTTATAAATAAGGTTCATTCAAAAAAGCAAAATAATCAAGTAGACTGCAACTCCACTTTCTATGTAGATGGTGTATCAGTAATTGGTGAAAAGATTGATACAGTGAATCTGTTGGCAAAGAATAAAGTGTTTTGTACTGTTCAGATCAATGGTAAATCCACTGAGCTCAAAGTAGACACTTGTTTAAAGTGTAATGTTATATCAGCAGACACATTTGCTAAGGTGAGAACTAATGAACAACTCAATGTGGCTAGTAGTGTGAAACTTGTTGCTTATGGAGGTGAAGAAATTCAAACCGAAGGATCAGTAGTGCTTTCATGTTATTTGGCTAGGAACTGTTACATGCAGTCTGAAGACCTGTGCATTCATTACTGGGTCTCAGAGACAGTTTGAGAATGAATCTGCTTTCTTTTACCATAGAAGTTCATCATATAAGACATTTTCTCAGAGTATGCTTATGTTTTTGATGACAAGTTGGGCAAACTTGCAGTTGTGTATTCTATGAAATTAGACCCAGAGGTCAGTCCAGTACAGCAAGAAAAGTTCTGATAGCTATGCAGGATAAACTCAGTGCTCAGCTGGATAAAATGGTGCAGCAAGGTGCAATTTGTCCATTTACAGAACCAACTGAATGGGTGTCATCCATAGTAGAAGCTCACAAAAAGGCTCAGATGAAATCAGAATATGTATTGACCCAAGAGATTTGAACAAAGCATTGAACAGACCACATAATCCAATGCATACACTTGAAGAGGATGCAGCTCTAATACTGAATGCCACTGTTCTTTCTGTCTTGGATGCAAAAAGTTCATTTTGGCAAGTGATGCTTGATCGCGAATCCTCATTACTAAACACTTTCAGAACCCCATTTGGCAGCTATAGACTCCTAAGTATGCCATTTGGAATAAATTCTGCAAGTGAAGTATTTCAGTGTGCAATGGAGCAAATATTTTCAAGTTATCCTTGTGCCATAATAGTGGATGATTTATTGGTTGGAGGCAATGGTGGAGCAGAGCATGACAGAAACTTTAACAGAGTTCTAGACAGACCACGTGAAGTGAACTTAAAGCTCAATCCTCTGAAGTGTGAATTCAGACTAGCAGAAGTTATACATGTAGGTCATTTTTTTATCAGCACTGGCTTGAGACCAGACCAGTCCAAGCAAGCAGCCATTCTCGAGATGTCAGCACCAGACAATGTTCAAGCTCTACAGAGATTTCTTGGCATGGTCAACTATTTAGGCAAGTTTATAGCAGACTTCATTGAGTTGACAGTACCTTTAAAAGAGCTGACACACAAAAATGTTACTTGGTCTTGGTTGGAACAGCACCAGATGGTATTTGAAGACCTTAAGCAAAAAAATTGCCACCCTACCTACATTAAGATACTATGATGTAAATAAATTAGTCACTTTTTCCTGTGATGCTTCAAAATTTGGTCTTGATGCAGTTATTCTTCAGGAAGGCAGACCAGTAGCCTGTGCATCTAGAACACTTACCCAAACTGAAATGCAGTATGCTCAAATTGAAAAAGAACTTTTGGCAATAGTATCTGCATGTTCTGAGTTTCATGAGTATATCTATGGACAAGCTATTCAGATTGAAACTGATCACCAACCTCTAGTTACTATTCTAAACAAGCCTATGCATTCAGCTTCAGGGAGATTACAAAGAATGATGCTCAAATTGCAAATGTACAACTTCAAAATGGTCTATACAAAAGGTAAACTTCTTTATCTGGATGATACCTTATCCAGATTGCCCAGAAATACAATGGAACAGCTTGATGCAAATAATTTTGACATTGATGTAATGGAAGTGTGTAATTTTTGTACCTCGAGACTTGATGAGCTGAAAGATCATGCAAAGACTGATTCAATTTTGCAAAAGCTCCACCACTACATTAATGTTGGATGGCCGTCAAAGCAATCTAGTGTACCACCTGAAGTGCAAACTTATTTTCCTTACAGAGCTGAGATTTATTATTATTTTCCAAGGTCCTAAAATTGTCATTCCTGCTTCCTTATAACATGAATATATCCAGATTTTGCATTGTGTCACCCAGGTTCCGAATCTACCAAAAAAGGGCGAGAGAACTCGTATTTTGGCCTTCTCTATTAAAATATCTCGATAAAGTACTTTCTTCTTGTTCAGTATGCAATAGTACTAAACCACATTTACAAAAAGAATCACTTCAGCTAAGTCAAGTTCTTGAACTACCTTGGTCAACAGTAGCCACTGACATATTTGAGTGGAACAATCAGCATTACTTCATATTGGTAGATTCTTATTTGAACTGGTTTGAGATTGATTTACTACCTTATCTAACATCCACCGCTGTTATTACTAAGTTGAAACATCATTTCTCAGTCTATGGTAGTCCATACAAAGTTATTTCTGACAATGTACTGGTCAGTTGTTTCAGAAATTTGCAAGAGAATGGGACTTTGTACATGTTACTAGTAATCCTGAATATCCTCAGTCAAATGGATGTGCAGTGCAGAGTGGAAAGCAATTACTTGAAAAGTCAAAGCGTGATAATACAGATGTCTTTCTTGAATTTACTTAATCTCAGAAACATACCCTGTGATGATATACTTGGCTTGCCTGCTCAGAGACTTCCATCCAGCAAACCAGAACAACACTGCATATTAATTCCAGTTTATTGAGGCCTAAAGTTAAGACAACAGAACCATCAGAGCCCAATTATTCACGAAGCATTCTTCTCAGAAGTCCAGTTATGATAAATTGAGCAGATTTCTTTGATCATTGAAAGAAGGAGTGACAGTTAGGATACAAACGGTGAAAAGTTTTGACCGGATTGGTCAAGTAACAGGTATATGTACAGAGCCGAGATCCTACTACATAGAATCCGAGGTTGTGGAGCACAGGAGAAATTGTAGATATCTTCCTGTATTAGAATCAATATCGCAGCATTCTTCCTGTGATACAGACTCTAGATCTCAGAGCAATCCAGACAATGTCGCTGTTCCAGAATGTGTCTTAACTTCTACTTCCATTCCTGATGATGTTCCTGATGTCCCTAAGGTTGAACATTCAGTAGAGTCAGTAGCAGTTGCTAAGTCTAATTCTAAGTTTTATGTCACATGATTTAGTCGTATTTCCAGTCCTTGTGTGAAATACATAGTGACATGGACATAATTGTATATATGTAGCTAGTTTTGCTGCATGACGAAGAACTATTTGTATTATTTCCATGTCAACTGATATTGTCAACATTGCACAAAGTATTTCTCAAACAGGGAGGATGTAGAACCGAGTGTGTGTGCTGTATCTTTAAGAACCATTTCAAGGACTGAATGTGCATATATAAACAGCAAGCACGTGCTATACCCAGTGCCATTTTGAGAGTGGAGCCAGAGAGTGAACATGTATGAATGTAATAGCGAGTTTGTATGTAAGTTATCTAAGTTAAAGTTATTAAGCTTCAATCATGATGTGTTTGTACATAACAAAGCTGCTTGAACAGAACCCACAAAGACTCGTCTATTACATCCTGACTACTAACAGCCTTGCATACTATATCTCAAATTTCACAATACAGTATATAAAATGAAATATTTCAATGTGAATCAACTGATATATTTGCTTGTTTATGTGAACAACAGGCATAAATATTTATTGCTATATGTAAAGTACTGCCGTTCTCCTCAGGAAATGTGGTCTAGCTATATGCATATATCTATATCTATATTCACATATCTAAAGCTATACATCTAAATCTATATACTTATCTAACTCCACACACACACACACACACACACAGACAGACAGACACACACACACACACACACACACACACACACACACACACATAAACATGCATGCTTTTATGTGTATAATATAATATATAGCATTATTATATTTTATAAAACATATTTATAACACTATTAATATCTATATCCTTGTATCTGCATATATCTATGCAGATATATAGCTATAGATATAGATGCAGGCATATATCTATGTCTTTATCGATGTCCATTTTACAAAAAAAGTAAAAAATGTTTTTATCCACAAAACTTATATGTATATATAAAAATAAGCCAAATTAAGCAACTGCTTTTGTGTGAATAAGTGTCATAATTCCACAGGCTAGTATTTAGATACTGTGTATGAAACACAAGGCTCTTACAAATGACTGCATCTTATAAAGTTAACTTCTCATGAAGAAAGGCCTTGTGAAGTCTGAAATCTTGAAATGTTTCTCAATTTGTAATTTACTGAGTAGATTGTTAAACTATATCATGCCACTGTTTCTTTTTTCTTTGTATTACATCCACTTATAAATAGTAACATCACAACCACACATATTTTCCTTGATATAAATTTCTACATTTGCAATATGGCAGTGGATACAACAAATTGGCCTGAATATTCTTCCTGTCCACAGCTTGCATTCATTGTTTTTTCTTTAACATATGGTCTACCAAAATGTGAATTATTGTAATTTCTTTAAAAAAGTAAGTTTATTTTCTTTCATATTTTTATCTCTGACTGAAGACCTGACCATTCATTCTTGGTCAGGGGACCAGTGTACTTTTTTATATGATATATACACTGTCCCTGAAATAAGTGACTAAAGCCGGTACGATTCTTTATATAGTGTGACAGCAGGAACTGGTACACAATGTTTAATGTGTTAGTTGTTCCTGATAATATTTGCACACAGTGGCCATCATTTCTACATATTATTTATTCAATGAAAGGCACTTAAAAATGAGATGGGAATCATATGATTTTGTGAAGACTGTTTATGGGAATCATACAATTTTGTACAGATTGTTGTTTATGGAAATCTTATGATGTTGTGAAGACTGTTTCTGTCATTCTCTAATGATCACAGCTGACTATGCAAGATAATGATTTAGCAAAGTCACTGCACCCCTTTCTCAAACATGCAGTGCCCTCAGGTCTGATTACATTGACGTGGGGAGGGGAGGGTGTCTCCCCCTACATGAGGGGAAGTAAAGTCCCACAAAAAACTTTTAACTCTGTGGGCTGTAAGTTTATGGGAGTTTTCATTGGAAAGGTATCATGAAACCAACACATATCCCTTCTAAGGTATGTATAAGAAATAAACAATACCCAAGCAAGTTAGCAGACTGCAAAACAGATCATTAAAGCAAACCACTCAGCCTGGTACTTTAGTGAATTACCAGGTGCATACAAGCATTAATACTTAAACTCCCCCCATGTACAACTTCAGTTTCGTCAGTTTTAGTAACACTACAATTCACTGAACAAAGATATAGCAACATGCCATGTTACCCAAATATATATAACCAGAAATTATGTCATTCTGAAGCCTAAATCTGAGTGTGATAAACAGATTCATATTTTTTTTTAATTATTATTAAATGAATCAATTTGGTTATTACTACTGTTAAGGATGAATAAATACACTTCTGCCTGGGTGACTGAAAAAACTTGACATTATACTGAAGATATCCCATCTATGACTGTAAATGCCATTGTACTGGACTGTGAATTAATGCTATTTCATCAAGGATGCCTGTATGGTGAAATACTGTATACTGATTTTCTTCTTACAGTTCCAGAGAAGTTTTAAACTTGTCAGCCATCACAAAAATAATGCACAACAGTACGGAACAAGATAATGTTTCTTATTATTAAATAAATAGTTATTTTTTACCCAAAAGTGAAGTGGTTTCCTTATTTATTACTCAGTTTTTTGTATCTGTGTACTTTTTGTCTGCAGATGCCTAAACTTGAATTTCTAAAAAAAAAAAAAAATTGGAGTTTGCTATTTTCTACTTTTATATATGTTTTTCATTTCTGCCTACACTTCCCCATTAAAAATTAAGAATACATGTACCTTACTGGTAGTGAGAGAGTCACAGTTTCACAGTACCACTTGCTGATTTTCACTTACATAAAGAAGCAATGATATTGACTTTTTGGGTTTCACCTGCTGTGAAGGATGAACTTTTGCCATGGTTGCACAGATTAATACTCTAACAATAGTGAAAACAAATGTTGAAATTCTATAAAGGAACTGTACAGTTTTAATTAATTGCAATTTTTAAAACTTGTATTCCCCTTTAAAGGAAAAGATGACTTTGAAAGCCCCACCTGCGACCCCCCCCTTTCAGACATGGATCCAACCCTTACCTATTGAGGTGCAGAGGACCTGGTCACAACAACGCTGCCCAGATAGCTGAGATTAATCAAAAACAAAGCAGTTAACACCCGCATGGGCCAGTAGCTTCAACAGAAAAAGAAAAAGCCTAAACGAAGCAAATGAGCACATTGCAACAGCTGTGTGGAAATTTCTAATGCAACACACCACTTTGTGTTTCAACATTTTCCCTTTGTTGTATGTTAAAGCAGTAATAGTTTTCTTACTTAAAGGGATAATGTCTGCTGTTTTTGAATAGCTATCATTTTACTAGGTAGATTCTAAAGCTGCAGTGTCATGTTCAAAAAGACATTTGCAACATCATCAAATACTTTCTGAAAATAGCTGAAATTCAAATAATACTTTTTTTCTTTTCATTGTAAATCACTTTAAAAGACTATAAAACTGCAACACAGTGGTAGAAATTAGTTAATATAACCCATTTGCAAAGTGTTTCACAATAGTAAGATTTGCATTAGGAGGTATTAAATGAAAACATATGAATATTACATTTTTGTCTCATAATGTGCTACCAGAGATTTTCAATTTAAACTGCCCATTTCTTTACTTTTGCAGGGCAACCCATTCATACAGTTGGTTAGAGAACAGCCTTATAATAATTAATAGAGTTCTTGAATTTACTGTACAAATCTTTCAGAAACCCTCAAATAACAAAAATGCCATGCCTGTGAGGGGGATGAGAGGAAACCCTGTTGCCACTCATTCCTTGAGTACTACTAAAATGAAAAAAAAAAAAAACATTTTAAGACAGCAGCTCTGTGTCTGGAAGTGAATACTTCACAACCTCTTAGTGCAAGAAATCTGGATAAAGGCTGACAAAATAGTGGGACAAAGGCCCAAAAATAGGGACATATTTTAATTATTGCTCTTATAAACTTAGAAAGTTGCTAGAATAACAGGGATTGTTTTAACACACATTTTCTGAAGGATTTCAAGACCAAAACTCAAATGTGTCATTATTTAGTGACTTCAGTCCTCAGATCATCCCCAGTGGTTTGCCAGAAAACCACAAATTCTATGAGGAACACACCAAAATTATGAGTCAAAAATCTCAACATTCTGCGAAAATCTGGACAGTTGAGAGGTAGTGATGACAGGTGTATAAACACACACACACACACACACACACACACACACACACACACACACACACACACACACACACACATACACATTCACACCAAACCAGTCAACATATTCTACCTTGACTTTTGACAAAATATTAACATTTTATACCCAGCTGATCATTCCAAAGAAATGCCTCTGATTTGTTTAATGCTTAGGTAATGTGAGCTAAAACTAACTACTGAACCACAATAAGTGGCCTACTGTTCTGCAAACTGATGAAGACTGTGTAAATCTGCTAATGTTTCTCTGCAAGCATGAGTCTAAAATACCAGGTCCGCACTGATGGAAAGTCAGTTCATGGTCAACCAATTTGTAGACCACTGTAACTCAACGTGCAGCACAGCAACCATGCAAACTACTGCAGTTTTACTGTGCAGCAGAAGAAAATGTAGCGGCAGTAAACAATGTTTCTGCAGGGAGGCAAGAGGCCTTGCACTCCTGCCACCTACCCTCACACTTTCTGGACTAATTACGATTGCAATACCTCAGAAAAGACAAAAGGACAATTATCCCCACATCCCCCAAGTCTTTGGGGGGGGGGTGTTGCTCATATATCAGGGCATGTAGGATGGCAGGCCCTCCAACAAAAACCTTTTTAAAATTTTTTCATGGGTCCATGTTTGAACAGAACTACATGTGGTTTAGTTCCTTCTGAACTGTGCTGCACTTCACGGACTGCAGACTTCAACAGTGTGTGGCTAACAATGTTTGCTGTGGCAGTCTGCATCTTTACAGTCTCTGGTGGAGGACCCTTGGCATAGATGTACCACAACTGATATCACTGCAAGATGTGAAAAGTAAAATGTGCTCTTTATTTGTCTACATTGCAAAGTATGCTGGTGTATGTAAAATTAACACCATCTTCGTTGTCCAATGTACGTCTGTACAGTTCACTATGCCATCCTCTGATGTTTCTTGCTGCAAATTCAGTAGATAGGTGCAGTGATGTTAAGATCTGTTGGACAGGAAGAACCTGGTCTTTCTGACAGGGTCAGCTTACTAGGTGATCATTATAAAGTAGTGATTAGTTGTTTTATGACAGTGATATGTCCATCTTCCTCTGTATGTATTCCCCTCATGACCTATTTCACCCAACACTAAATCTGAAAATTTCAACTGCATAATATTAATAAAAACGTTCCTGTGTTGATTTTTCTGTACACTGTCTGTCCCCACCATGTGGGTTTCTAAAAAAGTGACCAGAGCTTGTCTAATTCTTCAATATCCCTAATACATATCCAGTAGTTTGATAAATATCTTATCTTCTTCCAGTTAACTGCTCCTGAAGTAGAGAAAAACGCTCCTTATAATTCCTCCCTTAAACTATGAAGAACCAGTATCGTTAGCCTTAATGAAATGATTCCAATTGATACTTCTGTTCTGGATACACCACGCCCCACCACATCTCACACACATGATAAAGTAGATGTAGGCCATAATGCCTGTCTTATCTAAAATACTTAAAAAAATGCTCCATTCTACCCAGTCAGATCATTTGGTTTCCTAACCTTTAAACCACAGTTACAATGAGCATTTCAGCTTTATTGCCAAAAGTACTCCTTTTTTCCACCATTATGTTCTATAATATTTGTAGTATACATATTGCAGAGCTTATATTTCTATCTCACATTTTCAAAATAGTTACTTATTTGCATTTGTTACTGAGGGTACCGTGCTGATCAATAGTAATTAATTTCAGTCAAGGAAATTGTTCACGATGTGAAGGAACCTATCATGAATAAAGCAAAGGTAAATAACACACATAAATAAGAATAGTAAAGAATAATAAATAGGGTTTTGAACATTGCTGAAAAAATCAGAGGGGTTACTGGAGACAGTAAGGGGGGGGGCTTTACTCAGAAAAAAAAAACACTTTACATTCTGCTTTTATTGAACATATATTTTTCCTGTTTGTTGTTCTAAGGTATACTCAGTGAAATGTTCAGTCATTCATCTTAGAACTGAGGGTTTTGTTCAGAAAGATCTGGAATTATCTGCAAACATTCAATAAAAGTCAACTAATAACGTTTTGTTCAAAACAAATCTGGATAATGCTGGCCGCACAGTCTCAAGGAACATATCTAGGAACACTCTGGAAAGATCATATTTCTCTGTATTATAGATACATAAGCCTGTGTCTGCTATACTGGGATATGATCACTATTAGATCCCTCCATGCCATCACAGTACAGATCTGATGCTGCTCCCATGTGGGTACTATTTCAGCTGCTGTTTGAACAAAACAGACATCATTTTATATGTTCTAGCTTTTTTCTTTTTTTTTTTTTTGAGTAGAAGCTTTAACGAGGAATTGTCCTGATAAGCTGTCAGTCATAAATAATAGCTTCTTATTACAAAAGAACAAATTGATTTTCCTTGTATCATAATCAGACAACAGACAGGAATTTCAAACAAGTAAATTTAGCATAAATTTGCTTTTATTCTGCATTCATACCTGTTACAGTGCAGAATGGATGGCTTAACACCAGTAAAAAGATATATGTGGAGACTTTAAACCAGCAACTCTCTGGAATTTAGCTATCTCATTGCATCATATCAGATATTTTCATCATAAATAGCTTAGGCATAAATAATACGCACAAAGAAGGGGCTACATGAAGGTACCCCTTGTAGTGAGCTCTTAAACAAAGGAGGGAAAGGCAGTGCATGAACAGGTGGTCATGGATGATGCTATTTCAGTGAGATAGTAGTGACAAACTGAAACATAAGCAAAAGAAAGCACAGCTACTGAGCAAGCTTAGCGTTCAAGAACAAACTGAACTACACAAGGAAGAGCAAGTAAGTGGGCACGGGTGGACAATGCGCAATTACCTGTGTAGGTAAACTAGCTCCATGTCCAGATGGCATCTTCATGCTACCGACAGTTCATGTTCTTGTTTAAAAACAGTGCCTGTAGCTCAACAGTCTATTTAATTGTATATAATGCTTTGAAATTCTGAAGGCTGTCAGTTCTATCGCCATACAAGCTGTGCTTGGATTCATATTCCAGTACTGACACTACAGTACAACACAAAATAAAAGGTGGTGCAATTTTTGGATAAGACATTACACCAAGGTTCCATTTGCCTGAAATGGTGATAACATGGGGGATTTTACAGTTCTCATGCCAGTTCTTACTTAACTGCTCAGGTTTAACATATAGTTGCAAATGAACTCCATGCAAATAAAAAAAAAATCCAACCGATTAAACAAACAAACGCAAAAATGTCAGAAAAGAAGACAGTAAAAACAGATCATTCATTAAGAATAAACAGCATATTCCATCTTAGTTTTGCTTATCCCTCATCATCATCATCATCATCATCTTCTTTCGGCTGTTCCCATTAGGGGTCGCCACAGCGGATCATCTGTTTCCATTTCTTCCTGTCCTCTGCATCATGCTCTTTCACACCAACCGCCTGCATGTTCTCTCTCAGCACATCCATAAACCTTATCTTAGGCCTTCCTCTTTTCCTCTTACCTGGCAGCTCCATCCTTAGCATCCTTTTCTCAATATACCCAGCATCCCTCCTGAGCACATGCCCAAGCCAACGCAATCTCGCCTCTCTTGCTTTGTCTCCAAACTGCCCAACCTGAGCTGACCCTCTAATATACTGATTCCTAATCCTGTCCATCCTAGTCACACCCAGTGCAAATCTTAGCATCTTTAACTCTGCCACATCCAGCTCTGACTCCTGCCTTTTTGTCAATGCTACTGTCTCCAAACCATATAACATAGCTGGTCTCACTACCCTCTTGTAGACCTTCCCTTTCACTCTTACTGGTACCCGTCTATCACAAATCACTCCTGACACTCTTCTCCACCCTGCCTGTACTCTCTTCTTCACCTCTCTTCCGCACTCACCATTACTCTGAACTGTTGATCCCAAGTATTTAAACTCATCCATCTTTACCAACTCTACTCCCTGCATCCTCACCATTCCTCTACCCTCCCTCTCATTTATGCACATATATTCTGTTTTAGCCCTGCTGACCTTCATTCCTCTCCTCTCTAAAGCATATCTCCACCTCTCCAGGGTCTCCTCAACCTGGTCCCTACTCTTTTCCCTACATTGTCAAACATCTTTATCAGTCGTTCACTGAAACATTATGAATTCCCTTAGTAAAGGATGATTAGTGATCTCTGTGCACTGTAGGTAAAATGAACAGGCATCGGTGTGTAAAACAAACAATAATTTATTGTGATATGTGATATAGTGCTAATATCAATAATCAATCATTCCTCATTAAATTCTGCAAATAATGGGAGTGAAATGCCATCAGCCCAGTCATTGCCATTAGACTGACTATGATTAAACCTTGATCAATGCGATATCGGGTGCAGGAGTGGGTGTGCGGAAGCCCACTAGAGATGGAAGATGAACTCCAGGTGCATCAGCTCAAGATCCATAGAGCCACAACTAAATTTCTTTTGACCAACAGATTTGCATTACAGAGGTTATAGGAGGAGTGAAAAAATGGAAATATTAAATACACTGAACAAACTGTAGCTGTTTCAATGGACAAGTTTTCTAAATTTAGAGAGGAGCTAATGAAAGTCAAGTGGAAAGCTGACCAACTGGATAATGGCTCAAGTAGGATAAATCTCTGACTATGTACATACTTGTCAAATAGAATATACTCATTTCAAAACACACGGAGCCCATTTAATTAAACTGTGAAGCAGTGAAACTTTGGAGTGTGATTAAACATAGGCCCTATGGGTGGGGGTTCCATCACTCCCTGCTACATGGAGATGATAAACCAGAACTTGATGAAACAGAATTAATGAGCAGCATCCTAATTAAAAGCAGCGTGACCCTCTGCAGGTAGACAAATATCCAGCTAGTGGGACTGTCTATATTCTAGAGGATGAACAATTGTTTTTCAGAACCATTTAAGAATGACCCAGGCATCTCCTGCAGAAAAGAACGTCAGAATAGTGAGTAAGGTGAGTCAGTATGCTGAGAGATTAATGCATTTCTTAAACTGCATAAATTCCTATCCCTAAAAAGAAAGAATTCTGCTAGCGAGAAGGAAAAGGAGAGATATTTCGGTATATGGAGGATTAATAAACATCAAAATGGATTTACAGCGTATCTGAACAAGTGCATTGCAGCATTCTCAGCAAGTAGGGATAAGACGTCATGAAACCCATTCCTGGATAGTGTAGCTAGCCTGTCTGCCAGTCACGTAGAGGGACAGGAGAGTCATACTTAGGATTATGTCACATTACAGTACATAATGTGACAACAGAAGGTGCCAGTCTGTCTGTCTGCTCTGCTCATTTGGGTGCATCTAATATGCAGGTGCTGCTTCCTCCAATCTAAGGCTGCCAAATTTCCTGCAGCTGTCTCACGACCGCTTGAATGATCAAGGGGTTCCATGACCCAATACCCTCCTGCAATCTATTCCAAGGTTTGACAACTTCCTCAGTAAAAAGGGAGTTTCTCAGGTTCAGGAGAAATCTGTGTACTCAAACTGAATCTGCGGGTTCGCCTCTTACTCCTCTTTCCTTGTGTCTCATTTCTTCCTCCTTAGCCTTTCCATGTCATGTGATCTACAGCATATCCCTTGTCTCTTCCACTATAATGGATACAAGTTCAGAAATTCTTGAAGCTGTGCTCTGTAACTTGCAACTAGTGAGCCCCGTATGGCTCTGTGCCTGTCCTCTTATGGCTCTGTGACAGTTTAAAAACATGGCTTAAAAGTAACATTGTTAAAATACATCTGTATTGTTTCCATTTTAATATACAATTTGTCATCAACCAGCATAGCTTACTTTCTTGGTGGCACAAAGTGTAAGTGCAGTGATCTTGGAAAGACGACAGGGGATGCACAGTTCAAATCTAGTTTGTTATGCAAGAAGATTTGGCATAATGAAAGTGTCCACCTCACAGACACAAGATATAGGGTTTCATTCGCACCTTTGAGCCTAGTACATAACTATGAATCATAGGAGCATATACATATGCATTTTTTTAAATCTCTGTTCTGTTATTTGGCGTCTTGAGAAGAAGATCATTACAAATCTTGACATGCTTGGTTATTGAAAGAATTAAAAAAAATACCTCTCCTTATCTTCTAGTTTGTTGATCTTTAGCCATCTTTAGAAATGTACACACTGTTCTAGAGTTGGTCTGACTGGTGTACAAAAATGGTGAACATAACCTTTCTAACTCTGCAGTCTATGCTCTGCAGAACACAGCCAAAAACTATGCTGGCTATCCCTGTACCAACCTTATTTGCTCCAGATGATCCAAGGCTACTTAACTTACTCCTACATCCTTTTCAGCCACTGTGCCTCCTAGTTTAGCCCACATTAATTTGGGTGCGACACTTAGTGTTATTTCCAAAATGCAGGACTTTGCAGTTATCTGCAATGATCCTCTATCTACTTGTAGAATAATTCCAGGTCTCTTTTTAGGCTTTACTTTGTTCCAGACCCAATGCCCCAGTTTTGATGTCATCTGCAAATAAATTCAGCCAGTCACCCCCTCTGATGTATTAGAGATGAAGTACTTAAATAGCAAAGACCCTTATGGCACCCAATGCATCACTTCCCCTCATCTCCTAAGCATCCACAGTTATTCCCTGTCCCAGTTTACAAGGTTCTCCTCAAGTCCTATTCCTTTCATTTTAGTAAGCAGTCATGACTATAGTACAGAGTCAAAGGCCAGACTGAAGTCCAGTCTCATTTATGCTGTTTTTTTTTTTTTGCTTTCTCTTTGAAAAAAGCTTGAAAATGATTTCCTTCCCTACTTTAGCCCTGAGATACTTTCTCTGCAATCATGCCTTGGACTTCTTCACACATTCATCTGTTATCTCCTGGCCTTGCTACACATCTGGATCACCTTTTTCTCAGCCTACCCCTCTTGTCTACTTGAATGCATTTGCCTTATTCCAGAGTACTGCCTTGAACTCCCTGCTCCACTACATTAGCTCTTTCTGAGCTTTATCTCTCCTTCTTATGGGTACACATCTAAGCACATCTGTCAGGTGATAATTGCTCTGGAATCTTATCCAGACATTGTGCATCCTGTCAACCTTCCTACAAATGTCCTAATTGTAGCTGCACCTTCATTGAGATGCTTGTAACCCTTCAGTAGAACCTCATTTTGCTGTCTTTGTATCTTGGGTCTCAGTTGGCATTATCTAAGGTGAACCATAAGAGCTGTCAGCTAACTTATATCTGCTGTTGTGAAGTCTGAAATGTAAAGAAAATAAATGCAATATCATGTTTTTCTCCTGGCCTTGCTATACATCTTTGTCTCCTTTTCCACAGAGTACATCTTTCCTCCTGAAGGAAACAAACAACGACTTGAAAGGCCTGAGTTATCATACATAATTGTACATTAAGATGGCAAACCTAAAATGCTGAGCAAGCCATTGCACTGTCATAAATATATGATGCAATTAAAAATTTGACTATGACATATTTGGGCTAGCAGAAAAGATAAAACAACCAGCATAGGCAGGGCAGTAGTACTGAATCAGAAGACAGCATATACATCAATCTGAGCAGTAAAAGGCATCAAAGAAGGATGCCATTTAAAGACTTTAACGTTAAACAATGAATAAATAATGGCAATAATCGCAAAGCCAGCAAATGTGCAAAAATAGAGTAATAGTCTGTGGCAGCTGGCATACACAAATAACTGAATATGCTACACAGTCATGAGAGGTCATATTTGTTGTTGTAAAACCAAATCCATCTCTTTGCAACCTTGAGGACTTCAGCACACCAGGCCTGTCTGCCAAAACTGCTTCTTTAAGTTCTTGCAAATTTATATTCATTACTTTGATCTTTCCTAGTATCAGTGTCTTCTCCAGGGAATCTTGTCTTTACATTATTTGACTAAAGTATTTAGTTTTAGTTTTATAGTTAATCCTTTCATTGAATAGTCTGGATTTATTTCTATAAGCAATTACAGGATTGATCTTTTTGGAAGTCCACAGTGCACAAAATCTTTCTCCATCACAACAGTTCCAGTGCATCAATTTCCCAATGTACATACTTATTTATAGTCTATCTCTCACACCCATATGTCATTACTGGGAAAACCATAGCTTGAACTCATGGGCCATTGTTGTCAATGTGATGTTTTTTTTATTTTAAATTTTATCCAGATTTCCCACAGTTTTACTTAAAAAAAGAAAAACAAAAACAAAAAAGCTTCTTTAAATTATAGGTAAATTATATCTGTCCCCTTCTTGTTCCCTCCTCTTCTTCCCCATTTATTTGTTTGCAATGCCCCCCTCTTTTCCCACATTACCTCTCTCCTCCATTTGAATGTTTTCCCTTTTCACTAAAAATAGAGTTGGTATAATATTTATCTAAAATAGTGCTAGTTAGCATAATTTTATTTTTATTTTTTTGTTGAGCAACAAGCCAGCTTTTGCATTTTCTTTCATCTTCATCAACAGGCTCTTTGTAGGCTGCGGTGGTGCAGCAGTTAGCATTGTTGCCTCACAGCAAGAGGTTCGATTCTTGGCTGGAGTGCCTTCTGTGCAGAGTCTGCATGTCCTCACTGCAGTTGAGTGAATTTAAAGACATGCAGGTAGGTGTGTGGGTGTGCCTTCTTTGAAGATTGGGCACTGGGCTGGCAACTCGACACTGTAAAAATTCACTGCCAATCATCAGTGGACTGGAGTTCCACTGTGGCGACCCCTAGCTGGGAAAAGCCGAAAGACAGTTTTTCTTCAACTCTTTCACTTTCATCCATCTGAGTGGTATAATGTGCATATCTGCAGTTGTTAATATTGCTCTGATGGGATCATATGCCGCACATGGAATGCAGAAAAAACAAGCACTACCACTGCCTTAATGCCAAACCAGTAAAACATATTGCATAGAGTATAAAAACTTGAGGTTGCATGTGTTTGCACAAACTCTAGGATAAAATGATATGTAAAGGCAAAAAGAAATGCAAGAACAGAGAACCTCTCCCCATTTAGAATTACGGTCTGCAGCTGCTTTTCCCAGTCTTCATTTTCTAGCAATTTGAAGATGACCACTTACCATGAAAAGGGGGGAAAACTGCAAGTCATACATCTGGCTTTGTTTATCTTGAACTGTGCACAACAGCATAGAAATTAATTTTATTTTTCAAAGTATTATTTTTAATCCTTTAGTGTCATGACTAGACACTATTCTGGGTTCTAGACCAGGTATTTATTACATTTTTTTTATATTTATTTCATGTTATAATGAAGGATGTAATTAAATACTATAACACTGTAATATTTTATAACATTTTAAGTGATTTTTTTATTGTAGCTTAGAATTATATTATAAGTTTGAACTGAATGGTTTGAATAATTTGAATGTATTGTTTGAGGATTGTGTTTGTGCTTCTCTATTACTAGTTATGATAACATTGTAGTATACCTTTAAGAGTACTTAATTAGAGACACAAAGGTTATTTAAGGGAGTGTTGCATTTGTATGTACTAGCTCTGATGAAGTCCTGATGATTTTGTGTGGGATGAAAGCACTAAGCTTTTTTTGTTTTTTGTTTTAATAAAAAGTTCAAAAGTGGCTCAGTATCTCCTTTTGTGGTTTCGTCTATGTGCATTTTCCCTGGTTACTAGTTGTTTCAGTGTGGTAATCTTTTACTGTTGGTCTTCAGTGATAATATATCATCACCAGCATAATTACCTATAACACTACTAATTGAAAAACACTTTTAAACTTCTCTCACTTCTAGATTCTGATTATTATCAATGTACGTACTTCCTCCTTATTTTAGGCTGCATTCCACATTTCAGTATCACCATAAATGTTTTGTCCATGACTTAGCAAGCTGATTCTGGCATATCTGAAAACCTACAAATTTCTTACCTGTCTCCTAGCCCTGTTCTATTTAATTGCAGGACTAATGTAGATTTTAGGGTTCAGTTAATATCACTAAGCCTTGAGGCTTTGTTGGTGGTTTCTCTAATCAAACAGCCCAATTTCGGCTTAAATACTGTCCCATATCTGCTGAATTTGAATCCTAACTTAAGACTTTATTAACCTGGTAAGTTTTCAGTATCTAACATTTATTAGTATATATACATACTTGTTATTTCAGTCTTTACATTATTTTGTTTATTTTACTGTGATTGTGACTCAGCACACAAATTTGCTGTAGAAATATTGTTTGTTTAAGGCTTTCTATTGAAATCGCAGCACTCAAAATGCCAAGTGCTGCCAAGCTGAAAAAAAGTCCAGAAATGTAGGAGAAGAGAGAATCTCGAAAATTACTCTTCATCTTTAAACTTCTTTTTGCAGGGGGGAAGCCCCCCCTGCAGTCCCCCAACTCCCAGAATGTGTATATATACCAACTCCGAGATTACCATACCTTGCAGAAAAGGGAATATTCTGAAAAATCTCAGACTTAATATATTTAAGTCCATTTTTTGGCCATTCAGTCTCCATATTTCGGGACTCAGTCTACTGGGTCCCTTTGATTAATGTTAGGACAGTCATTACTAGAGGAGTCCCATGTGCCATCCTTCCACCCATCTTTGCTGAGCTTCCATCTGAACTATAACTGTATGTGTACAGCCAGGCATTCAACTGGGAGGGTGGCCTAATGGTTAAGGTGTTTGCCTTATAAACACAAGGTGCAGGGATAATTAGCTAGCCTTAAAATGGCTCGCAAGAGCAGTTAGCTTAGTACTAATCTATGAACCTATGAACTTAGACTATCACTGTCCTCCATCTCTGCCCACTGACCCAAGTTCTCATTTGTACTTCACAGCAGGCTCGCTCACTAGGCAGTACATTTACCTGCTGGCACTCTACTGCATTAATTACATTTCCAACATAGTTTCAGCAATAATAATTTCTCAACACTAGCATCTGGCAAGTTCATATTTCTTACATTACATAGTATAAGCTTGCCCTCTCTGCCTGCCATTGAAGCCATCTCTTCCCTCACAGCAATGTCACTCCAGGTCCTCAGCTGTTACAATCAGCCCCAGAAACCTTTTCTGTAAGAGCAGGAAAGCTTTTCCAGCTTTCACCTACTTAGTGTGAATACCTCCACATATAAGACCAATTTCATCCACTTAGTGTGTGAATACCTCCACATATAAGTGCAATGTGATCCACATGGGCAACAAAATGCAATATGTATATAAATGGAAGCAATGCCTTTTAAACAGTATGCACATTTCTGGGATCTAGGTATACCTGCAAAGTGACACTTGAACAACCTTTTACGAATATATCCTCATGTAGTGCTTACTTGGTTTATTCAACTGTATACTTACTATATTTTCAGGAACATCCAAAACAGTACTTAATGCAGCTCGGAGTAATTTTGCCAGGGCAATGAGGAACTTCCCTGACTTATTTTTCAGTTAGTACCATGGCATCATTTGCAGTTAACTGAGCTACCATCAGTTCACTCATATGGGATGGCACAGGATGAAACTGAAGAGAATGTGCCACAGGAAGATGCTACAGAACTTTCTATAGAATGCCCGCAGGAAATGGAAAATAAAAAATGTGCCCTCAGTTTGGGAGAAAATGAGATAAGAGAAGTTGCTTGATTTAATAAAGATAGATAGACATATTAAGGTCAATGAAAGAAATAGACTGCAGAAGGTCAATAAAACCCGAAAAGTCAGAAGTTTGATAAAACAAATGAATACAGTAATTAGGACTCTCCATAGAGATCCATGCGATATAACAGAAGTAAACAGGATACATTACTGTGCAGCTAAATTAATAACTGATAAAGTTCTACCACAAGAACACAGGGTAGTGAGGGAAAGGAAGGGGAGAAATCGAATACCATCATGGAGATGTCAGATAGAGAAAACCATAAAGCAATTAAGACAAGAAGTGTCACTGTTAGAAGAGTATAGAAGAGGGAACAGATCAAGAAAAATACTGAGGAAGATAGACGTGATAAAAGCAAAGTGCTGTATTATAAAGGCTCAGGATCTATCTTGCACTTTTGCAAATAATAAACTAAAAATATGACCACAGGCAGAAAAACTTAGAAGATACACAGATAAATATAAAGGAAAAGTACAAAATAAGCAATTTATCGATGACCCAAAAAGATCTATAGAGAACTTGGAAACGAGGCAAAAATAATTGAAAGACTACCCAAAAAAGAAGAAATAGGTACATTTTGGAGAAATATCTATGAAGATGCTGAGGAACATATCAAAGATGCTAAATGGATAGAAAAAGTAAAAGAAAGAATAAGAAGTTTAAAGGTACAGGATATGAAATGGGATGAAGTAACAGCCAGAGAAATTGAAACAAAGTTAAGAAAAGCCTCTAACTGGAAAACCCCAGGCCCAGATTTAGCTATGAGTAAGAACTATTTATTTGCGCACCCTGAACAGACACCAACCTGGCTAACAACAGGAAAAACAATGTTCCTACTGAAAAGTGAACCTGCAAGCTACCCTAAAAACTATAGACCAATAACTTGCCTTCCAATGACGTATAAACTATACATGGGAATTGATGCTGAAAGAGTTTATATTCATTTAGAAGAAAACTCAATTATGGCAGTAGAACAAAAGGGCAATAAAAGACAGTCATATGGAACAAAGGATCATTTGTTGTTAAATATAGTCATAGTGGAGAACTGTAAAAAGGGGAAGAATCTAAGTATGGCATGGATTGACTACAGAAAAGCATTTGATAGTATCCCACATTCACGGATAAAATCGTGCTTAAAATGTACACTGATCAACTACATTACAGTGACCATGAAACAGTGGCAGACCACTTTGCAATTAAGCCATGATAAAGGACAAATTATTACCCTAGGCATAAAAATTCAAAGGGGATATTCCAGGGCGACTCTCTGTCACCACTGCTATTCTGCCTTGCCCTTATTCCATTAAGCTGTCTACTTAACAGCTTAGGCCATGGCTATAATTTGGCTCCTAGAAAAAAAAAAAAACAAAGTGTAAAGACTTTTCATATTCTCTTTGTCAATGATTTAAAACTGTATAGCTCATCAGATGAGGAACTGAAAGTACAACTGAAAGTTGTCAAAACTTTTTCAGATGATATAAGAATGCCATTTGGTCTTGATAAATGTGCACAAGCAACCTATAAAGCAGGAAAACTGTTGCACCAAGAAAACATCAATTTGGGACAAGAATGTGATATTAAGAACTTAAGCAAGAGGGAGTGTATAAATATTTGGGAATTGATGAAGGATCAACAATAAAACATGAACAAATGTGAATAAAACTTAGTAAGGAGCACTTTAGAAGACTTAAGTTAATCCTGAAAACAGTGTTGACATCTAGGAACAAAATCCAAGCTAGAAACCCATTTTCTCCTCCTGTCCAAACGTACAGTTCTGGAGTGATTGACTAGCCCCAAATGTGTTGGATAGACTAGACAGGAAAAGAAGAAGGATGCTTCATGCTCACCAAATGATTTATACAAATCAGTGCATACCA
This sequence comes from Protopterus annectens, assembly GCF_019279795.1. Lineage (NCBI taxonomy): Eukaryota > Metazoa > Chordata > Ceratodontiformes > Protopteridae > Protopterus > Protopterus annectens. Next base: position 1,571,116,067 of record NC_056741.1, read on the forward strand.
AGATTATATATTCTCCATTCCAAAGGAGGGATGGGCCTCCTTGAAATTGACTACATGTATAGATCTGCAATCGTGAGATTCCACACATATACATATTTAAAACTCTATGAAATCCTAGCTCAGTCACTTAAGACTATGATAATAATTAACAGTCTTTAAATGGGAAGACAGAAACCATGTTTAAAAGAAGTATATCTCAAATATGTCACTGCTGTAATAGTCTTTTTTTAATGAAAAGTAATTCCATTGGTTATAAATCCTTTATATCTTATATGTCATAATATATTCCAGGTTGCATTCGGGCTGCAAGTTTCAAAGTTTCTGGCTTCCTTTATTTCAGGTTTCAACTTTGAACCACACAAATCATATGGTTGGGCCACCCTGACCTGTATCAGTACATCTGTTTATAAAATATTCTTAATGTTTTTATAAGAGTGATCTAGCACAAGGACATATCACAATGAGCTCAATAAAGCAGCATAGTTTCCATGAACAGACACATGTCAGTGCAGTGAGACCAGTTGTCTCTAAAGCTATAAATGTACATGTTAATTTCCTTAGGTTACATTGCTCGTCTACCTGCAGTCACTCCTGTCTTACTTCATTCTTTTCTTCACCCACAAGAGTCACTTCTTCTCACTCATCTTTAGTCAAGAATAACTCAGCTTCTGCAGTCATGCTGGTGTTGTTAGTAGCAACTACTCTATTGTTTTATAAATTACTGTCAATGTATATAAATGAAAACTGAAGTAATAAAGTTTTTTTTTAGTAATTGTTTACTTTTTCTTGCTTGGAATACCCCCTCTCCTCCTTTAACCTATTTTCTTTTGAGATCTAAAATGTTATCTACCAGACTAGAGGAAATCCATGCAACCCAATAGGGAAGTTCTCCTCCTCTCTTCTGACAAGTGCCAAGTGATTTTTAAACTCCACCTAAGGTACCGCCAACGATTAGCTTGACGTGTCATAAGGGGGGTAGCAACCACTCCTGTTGCCTTGCATTGTCAGTAGTGAAACATGAATCCAAGTACCTGGGTGGGAGCAGAGGCCACAGGCTTCTAATCGTACTGGGATTATGCAATCACGTCATGCTCAGTGTCAATAATGAACCATGAATACAAGTGCCTGGTTTGGGAACTAAACCCACAGACTTCTAATTTTACTGGGAGTGTGCAGCCACACAATACTAAGGTGCTAATACAGGAACTTCAATCCAAACACATTGTGTGGGAACAGAACCAACAGTCTTCTGACCTTACTAGGACTGTGCAGCCATACCACGTTAAGGTGTTGGTACAAGAATATGAATCCAAGTATCTGGTGTAGGAATAGAACCCAGTGAACCCTCAGTCTCCAAATCTTATTGGGAGCATGCAGCTGTACCATGCTAAGGTGCTAATACAGGAACATGAATCCAAGCACGTGGTGTAGGAGGCAGAACTCACAACCATCTGATTATCAGTGGTGAGTGTGCCTGCTGACCTGAAATAATTATTTCAGATTGCAATTTACATTTAATTTTTCTTGAACTATAAAAGAAAGAATGTTTTGCTAGTTTTAAGATGTCCTTGATTAGCACACCCAGATTCTGTTGTACTATTACCTACAGAAACTGCACACGTACTTCACTTTCATTTCAGAATCCTTTCTTTTAAGATTATTTTGTACAAACTTGAAGGTTCTGCCTCTAGGTGAGATATAGAGCCATCTATGACTGCTTCTGCTCCTCCCATATCTATATGAACATAATAAAATTTAACGGCAGGTAAAATCAGGAGCCCAGTTTTATGCACAGCAGTGCAGGACTTGGATGTTCTGAATTGCTCTGCTGTGACATTATCAGGTGCATTTAACAGGAAATAAAAGGGATATATTGTGATCACAGAACAGTCAAACTTATAAAGGCTGAATCAACAATAGTCATAAACAAACAGTAGTACAGATCTCTCTCATTCCAGTATAAAATAGTTATGGCCCTTAGTGTTCTCCATGCTTAAATCAAATGCAGCATAATTTTTGAAACGAAATTTCTCTCCAGTGCCAGCAGGGGGTGCTCATGTCACATTTTTAAGCTTTGCTATCTCACACCTTTGTAGTGAGTCATACTATTAGTGAACGGAAGTGGGAGCTTCACACAGCAATCAGAGTTACATACTCATCAATGAAAGCAGAGAAGGCAATGTTCTCAATGTCTATATGCATATTACAGGAAACACCGTCTGCTGGCTTATGCAGTCGCCGCTCATCATTTCAATTGCCAGAAATAATTGCAAATGTTATGAAGTAGTGGCACTGGAAGCAACACAGTAGGAAATGACAGAGCAGTAATCACAGATAAATGTAGTCTGGACAAGTACATTTTGTGCTGGGACACTTGTTTTACACAGATGTATCAATGTTCCATTCATGTACCATCTGCCTAGATGTCTGCTGGATTACTATGTCAATATTACCAAGTTTCATTTACAGAGAGGAAGCTCTCATTATATTGAGTGAACAGGGTGTGTTAGCAGTTCATCTAAAAGTATTGTTCAGCTTTTTAAGGGTTCAGCAGATTTTTAGCTCTATTTGTTACTGTGCTGTTGTCATTTTTTGCAACAATGCAGCACAAGTCATAGATTCCCATGTAAGACACCACCCCATTATACAAAATCTACTACCTCAAGGTCATAGCATGTTTTTTAGTTGTTTAATTGTGTTAAACCAACAGACACGTGCCATTTTTAGGCAGCACAGTTTAGTTAAACGACTTGCTCAAAGTGACAGTTTGATACTGGAGAATGAGTGTATCAAACCCAGGACTAAACCTCTGCAATAAATTACCAATCTAATCTACATCTACCATTCCTGCCTGCCAAGTACGTAAATCAAAACAAGTGCTGCAGTGTTTATACATCAGGGAAGGTTATGAAAATAATTCAGGGAATGTCTAGACTACGGTTAACTTTAACAAAAAGACTGCTTTTCTTGAGTGGTTAGACATGCTGAAGAAATGTACATAGTGAAACTGGCCACAGAATAAAATATGTTAACACTTAATTTGGTTTGTTTATTTCAACAGTCTGATTAATATTAATTACTCTGACAATTCCTCAACAACAAATGAGCTGAATCAATCAGATCGTACTGTTCCTCTGCTAAGATATACTCCAAAGTTTTGTAATCTAAACAGATGTACTAGATACATTGTGCATGAAGCATTTTAAACGTAGCACTTGATTAATGAGACTTTGCAATGTTTTCTAGCAATTGACTAAAGCTTGAAGAGAGGTTTGGAAACTGATGAGTTTCATTTGAAGGTTATTACAGTGTCCATGACTGCATGCTCTCCATATTTCATTACTGTTAGATGTCCGTGTATCTGATCTTTTCAACCTAACAAGAAAAGGAAGGTAGGATAGCTTCTCATATCCTTAAATCGGTAGCTTCATTGCTGCATTCAGGAGAGGACAGAACTCTGTAAAAGGCAACCTAAAGTGACTGAACATGAGAGCACAGCATGTCAAAAGTGTTGAGTCTCTTCACAGAGCTCTGCTGGTAATAAAAAGGCTTCACAACTATTACATGAGCTCTGTACGAACTTCTGAAAAGTACATAAATTTACCCCAGGATGAACCTTTTAAAACTTTTAATGTACTTATTTATAGACCTTGTTAGCTAGCATGTCCTAAGATTTTTTTGTAATAATTTAAAAGATAACACAACTATATTGTCTGGCTCTATCTCCCTCAAAATTCCTTAAGTACTGGGAAAAGCAAATGAAAACCAAAAAAATATGTCTTTTCTCAACTATTCAATATGGAACTTATACTGAAATTAGTACACCAAACCCCAATATTCTACACTGGTTTGGAAGGATACCACAGAGAATTTGATGTCTTCACTTTCCACTTGTCTTGTCGTATTATTTATCGTCACTTAACCAGACTGCATTTGTGGGCTCCCTTAAAAAGACACATGTATCTAGAGAGGTTATCATGTTAACAAACAGATATAGAGGAGTATGACTGGGTTTATAATAATAACCAGCTTATTATATGTGTCTGAGACATTTATGCCAAGAAATTCACTACAAGAGTGAAGCCCAAGAGCTGACTCTTGGCTTCTGTCTCGAGAACACATGTTAATGGGTTATGATTGGTGACCAAGCATAATTCTTTGCAGTACATCAAACTTTAACTGTTCACTGTACTACTAATTACAGAAAAAAATGAAGGAATGCAAAATGTTTTACCAGCTGTCAAAGCCCTTGAAAGCTAGTAAAATGCAACTCTGTCAGGAAGCAGGCACTGACAAAGTGCCCCTCTTTAAAAGTAATGGCTTTAAATGCTGTAACACTTTGTTCTGTCATGCTTTTTGTTATAAGTGCATCAGAGTGAAGTTTTAGCCCCTACTGTGAGGTCCAATCTTAACAGTGCTTAGGTGTGCTTAACAAGCTTTTGTTAAGCGCCCCTGAGTGCAGTTAAGACTGGCTCTCATGCCAGGGATTTTCTTAAGAAGCTTACCTATTTCCTGATTTTGAGTATAATTATGGTGTGCCATGCACTGTAACATAATCAGTGGCAAATGTACTACTTGACATACAGTCACCCAGTTAGCCATAAACTACCCTAAACTTCTCACATAGGTCACATTTAAGCCTGAAATATACATCCACCTGCTTGCTCTGCCTTCCTGCAGTGCATTTAATTTATGCCTTATATTATACAGAGCACATAAATAACTATTTATGTTTGGTTCAAGGTATTGTGTTTAATCGGTTTTACAGTTCACTTCTCTAGCCTGATCCCTACATGTTTCCTAATAGTTCTAAACTGTTTAAGCCTATAAAGATCAACCTTGTGTCTGTGCATTTTGTATTGTTGTCCTATCCTAGTGTCTGCTTATTTGAGCTGCTTCTATTATGTTCCTATGCCATTTCTGCCAATGGTGCTGCCAACTCCATACCCAGTGGATTGGTATAGCATATGTAAGTTATTTTTACTGATACAAGCAGCCTACCTGGTTACAACCAGCAAGACTCAAATAAAATGATCGGCTTATCAAAACCTAAGTCCATATTCTTCACTGCCTCCATTCATTATTACCACTACATACCTATGTTACCGCTTGTAGACTTGTTTGCGTCTATCTTAATTTGTCAATTAAACCTTTTTTGGCTACTTTTCAAATACCATATGACATAAATGCACAAAATGCCACTGGAAAGACTAAACATACTGGTCATTACATTATCGTCTGGGGTCATGCAATCTTGGGTTCTCTTTTTTTTTATCTTTGGGAAGAGACAAAGGTATAGCTGCATCAGACACAATGTTACTGATTTTGAAAAATTCTTTGCTCCACAACTCTGACTGAGGGACCTGGCAACAACTTTGCCACAACATCCTCAAATTGACAGCAGTATAATGATTTGTGCTGCCACCTGCCAGCTGAAAGGTCTAGGGCTCAGTCCTGGATCCAATTGGATGGGATAATGTTAGAAAAAGATTTCTGACATTTAGCCAGTTTAAAGGGGGCTGGGGACACTGTAGTGCAGTCATGCTATTTTCTTGGCTTTGTAGTGAGATAAGAGAGGTTTTGATGATTTTTTAATAAAGAGCAGCCTTGGTTTGAAATGTTGTAGGTAAGGTTGATTGCAATAGGGTAGATTGATGTCTTTCAGGCAAATGGCTTCTTGGAGTGTGATGCAATGGTGTTTTAGTTGTTGGGCAAGGTTGATTAGTCTGCATGTACAATGCTGATGAATCTGCATGTACTATTTACAGTGCTCCGGATGGGATGAACATTGTCTTTGTGTTGTATTTTGGTTATTAGCACATTTTTAGCTACAGCCCTAATGGGCAGTGACTTATTGCTGTTGTGTGAATCTAAGTGGTAGATAATATTATGTACTTACAGACCATGAGGGCTAAACAAATGTTTCACTTCAGAAACCAGATTAAAAACACATTGACTTAAACAGCTATGATGCTGAGTGGTCATTATAGCTGTCTTGAGTTGTATTCAGTATAATGGCTTGAGTTTAAAGAGTAGATTCTGCAAGGTGATTTTGTGTGTTTGTTTTCAATGTTAGATGCTCTCAGTGCATTGAAGACATCCACATGATACAAAAAGTAGCTGCTCTCTTCTTTTTTTCTTTTTTCATTGGTTTTACAAAGTGTGAAAGTGGGAGCTGCAGCCACAGAAGGAAGGAAAAGAAAGTGTAGGAAGTGAAGATGGGATGATAACTGCAGACAACAGTGAGTGAAAATGACAGAGAGAGACACACACACACATGATCTGACCAGGCAGAAGCCAAAAGTGCAGGGTAAGTAGGAGGAAATGAAGAGAGAGGGGCACTTGGGTAGATGACAGAGAGTGACAGGGAGGGTAAGTAGGAGGGAATGAGGAGAGAGGGGCACTTGGGTAGATGACAGAGAGTGAGAGGAAGGATAAGTAGGAGGGAAATGAGTAGAGAAGGGCACTTGGGTAGATGACAGAGAGTGACAGGGGTAGGAGGGAATGAGGAGAGAGGGGCACTTGGGTAGATGTCAGAGAGTGAGAGGGAGGGTAAGTAGGAGGAAATGAGGAGAGAGGGGCACTTGGGTAGATGACAGAGAGTGAGAGGGAGGGTAAGTAGGAGGGAATGAGGAGAGAGGGGCACTTGGGTAGATGACAGAGAGTGTTAGGGAGGGTAAGTAGGAGGGAAATGAGGAGAGAGGGGCACTTGGGTAGATGACAGAGAGTGACAGGGAGGGTAAGTAGGAGGGAATGAGGAGAGAGGGGCACTTGGGTAGATGACAGAGAGTGACAGGGAGGGTAAGTAGGAGGGAATGAGGAGAGAGGGGCACTTGCATAGATGACAGAGAGTGAGAGGGAGGGTAAGTAGGAGGGGAATGAGGAGAGAGGGGCACTTGGGTAGATGACAGAGAGTGAGAGGAAGGATAAGTAGGAGGGGAAATGAGTAGAGAAGGGCACTTGGGTAGATGACAGACAGTGAGAGGGAGGGTAAGTAGGAGGGAAATGAGGAGAGAGGGGCACTTGGGTAGATGACAGAGAGTGAGAGGGAGGGTAAGTAGGAGGGAAATGAGGAGAGAGGGGCACTTGGGTGGATGACAGAGAGTGAGAGGGGAATACAAGAGAGATACAGAGACACAGGCAATCATCTGAGTGAAAGAGAGTGAGGATGCTGAAAGTGGAGGGGGAAAGGGTGTATAAAGACAATAGGTATGGAGCTGGAAATGAAACAGCAAAGACCCTGTGTGAGGAAAAAGAGGGATGTTTTGGTGACTGGAGATTCAATCACCAAGGGGGTTGAGAATCTTTGCTGCAGATAACGAAGAAACTAAACTGCATGTGAGGAATTAGTGAAGGAGGTTACCTTTTCAAAATGAGGTGGATACAAGGGTGGCTTGGTAAGTGCATGGGAATAGAAGGATAGGCAGTTAGAACTGCAGGCAGTGATGCAGGTGGGGAGGGTAGATATTACTTACTATTACAATGTAACAATATAATATAGTATAAAGAGTCTGGGTAGGAAAATGGGGGAACTGTAATCAGTGATGCAAAAGGGGAGGGTAGATATTACTTAGCAGTACAATGTAACAATATAATTTCAAGAGTTTGTCTCGGGATATGAGAGAACTACAGGCAGTGATGCAGGAGGGAACTGTGGACATTATATACTATTACAATGTAACATTGTGACATACTGTAACATCAGGAATATTGGTATGGAGATGGGAGCTGCATTCACTGATGCAGGAATAGACGGCAGACATTAATTAGTATTACAGCATAACAATGTAATACAAGGAGTCTTGGTAGAAGATGGTGGGGGTTGTAAGCAGTGATGTAGGAGGGGAGGGCAGACATTACTTAGTATTACAATGTATCAATGTTATAAAAGGAGGCTGGGTAGAAGATGTTGGGCATTGTAAGAAGTGATTCAGGAGGGGAGGGTAATATTACTTAGCATTACAATGTAACAATGTAATACAAGGAGTCTTGGTAGAAGATGGTGGGGGTTGTAAGCAGTGATGTAGGAGGGGAGGGGAGACATTACTTAGTATTACAATGTATCAATGTTATAAAAGGAGTCTGGGTAGAAAAATGGGGAGCTGGATACAGTGATGCAGAAGGAGACAATTGACTTTGCTGACATCAAAGAAATATGGATTAGTCACAGTTGAGGATGGGAGATGAAGGATCATTTACACAATGTTCAGGAAGGACAGAGGTGGAATGGAAAAGCAAATTACATAAAGGAAGGCATTAAATGTGAAGTCAGAAAGGAAAATGAACAGCACTGCAGGAAGCAACAATGGGCCTGAGTTATGTACTCTACTAGTTATGTAGCAGAAGGCGCAGGGACTGGTGGATAACGAAGAGAAGATGAAACGTTAACAGAGGAAAAATAAAATAACTGGGGAAAGGAAGAAGATAGTAATATCTGGGGCAGGAAATAACTCTTCCAAGCAGGAGACTGAGAGATACACAGCTCCAGAACTGTAAGGTAGCTAAGCTTCTGGTGTCATTCTAAGGGGATCCAGTATCTGTCTGCTTGGGATGACATGGTCGACTGACCACAATGCTTTGCCACAGATGGCCTGCACCTGTCGCCCCTGGGATTTTGGATACTGGCTGAGGCTCTTGCTGCCTGTATACTGCCTTTTTAGGCAGGGTTCAAATAACAAATTCGCCACCATAACAGGAACAGGCAAGCAAAAACTGAGGGTAATGCTAGAAGTCTAAATCTCAAAATGCACTCACTCGAGGCACTCCTTAAAATGGAGAACATCGATATCTGTGCAGTGACTGAGACCTGGTTCAAGGCTCCAGAGAGCACCCCTGCACCACCAGGCTATAACTCATACCACACTTTTCAGCCTTGTAACCTGGACCGAAACACCAAAGGCGGAGGTGTGTCCATATTCATTAAGGATATCCACACCTCCAGGCCAGTTGCTCAGCATAATGCATCCGAGGTTATCCAAGTGCAACTAACTCTGGGCAAAACTGCAATCCAAATTGTAGCTTGCTACAGATCCCCCACCATGCCCCAGGATTCCCACTCCTCTTTTCTTGATGTACTGGAAAATATTAGGGTTCAACCAAACACCTTAATAATGGGCGACTTCAACTACCCCACCATTAACTGAGAAAACTACTTGTGTACCAACTCCTTAGCTCAACGCTTTCTAGAATTCATAAACTCCAATTCCCTAGATCAACTTATCCACACCACACCAGGGGCAACAATATCCTAGACCTAGTCATTATCAACATGAGTGACTGGTGTTCCATACCTGAAGTCAACTCCTCGTTGGTCCGATCTGACCATAAGCTAATCACCCTTGATATCCACATCCTGCCCCCACCTCCCATTAAGGAAACCACAGTAAATAATTTCTCCAAAGCCAACTTCATGCTTCTTAAGACAAAAGTGGTGAACTTCATGACACCCATGCAGATGGACAATACAGTTACAACTGCTGAATCCTACACAAATGCACTCTATAAGCACTTACACGAGTGCATGGATCATGCTATCCCAAACAGAACCAAGATGCTATCCTCAAAAAAAAGGAAGCCAATCTGGTGGTCCCCTGCCATAAACAAACTGTACAACAGAAGGAAGAAACTGTTGCAAAAGAGAATAAAATCCCATGAGTGGAGGAGCTCCCTGATCAGCCTCAGTAAGAAGCTGAGATCCCTTATAAGATCCTCCAAAGCTAGCTACGAAAACAAAATTACCACTAATTCCAAGGACAATCACAAAGCATTCTATAGTGATGTCAATAATCTCAATGGCAACACCCAGATCTGCTCTGAGTTACAGCACAAAGGCATGAAAATTACAGAACCAACTGATATTGCCAACATCCTGGCAGATAGATTCAGTGCTAACTTTACCCCCCTCTCACCCCCTAAAGGGCCCATATCTATACAGGAAGAATGCAGAGTCCCTGTAATCACAACTACACAGGTAAAAGCTACACTCTCTAAAGCCAAAAACACAGCTACCATGGGACCGGACAACATCCCAGGCTGCGTTTTACATGAACTTCACAACAAACTGGCTCCTCACTTAAGCACCATGTTCAATAATAGCCTCGCATCAGGCTTTGTGCCCACTGAATGGCACACAGCAACAGTTATCCCACTCCACAAAGGGGGAGCCACCACTGATCCCGGGAACTATCAACCTATTAGCCTGACGAGCCTGGTCTGCAAGGCCATGGAACATATCATCATGGAACTCATAAACAAAGACATTTGTAACCTCCAAACTCTGGATCCCACCCAGTTCAGGTTTGTGAAAGGCAGATCATACCTCTTGAACCTGATCTACTTCTTTGAGGCAGTCACCAAAGCCATAGATGAGGGTAAGGTGGTTCACACAGCCTATCTTGATCTTGCCAAGGCTTTTGACACCATCCCTCATTCTGGAATTATAGCTAAACTCACTAAACTAGGTATAAGTCCCTACATCACAAGATGGGTTGCCAACTGGCTCACTGACAGAACCCACACTGTAAAAGTTGTAGACTCCAAATCTGACCTCAAAGCAGTGACAAGTGGAGTACCACAGGCTTCCATCCTGGGACCTCTCCTGTTTGGTATCTACTTCTCTGAAGTACAGGCTAACACAGAAGGCCTCTGGCTAATGAAGTTCGCAGATGACTGCAAACTAGGAGCCATGGTCAAGTCCCCAAATGATGTGGACATCCTACAGAAGGGTCTCACTGAGACAGATGCCTGGTGTCAGAGCCATGGCCTCAAGCTCAATGCCAAAAAGTGCAGTGTAATCCCCTTTGGTAAAAACTCTGTACCCATGAACTACCACATAGGCAGCAATCTACATAACACCAAATGCATGATAAGAGACCTTAGGACCCAGGTAAACAGTAGTCTCTCCTTTGATAGTCACATCGCCACAGTAGTCAGGAAGTCCTTCTACGTGGCACACCTCATCATAAAAGGGTTCTCATCCAGGAAAAAAAGAGGTCATTGTTCCCCTCTACTCGACACTCATTACACCCATTATAGAGTACAACGCTCCTTTTGTAATGTACCTCACAAGACATCTGCAGCAGCTGGAAAGGTCACAGAAGTAATTCACAAAGAGGATTACTGGCCTCAAACAAATGCCCTGCACTGACCACCTCAAAAAACTCCAGCTTTACTCTGTAGCATATCGCCTACTCTGAGGTGATCTCTGCCTAACATATAAAGCTATGTCAAACCCAGAGCTGTTGGACATGCTACACCTAAAGAAATCCCAATCCCTCCGAGCTACACACTCTAGGGACCTAAACCTTGTCACCACAATAAACAGGACATGCTAGAGGGCTAGATTCCTGTCCCAGAGACTTCCCATACTCTGAAACAGGCTACCCATCTATGTCAAGCAAAGTTCTTCATTAGCACTCTTCAAGAAAAATCTTGATGAGTGGATGGGAAATAGGAAATACACCCCGGGGATCACTTCTGTGTCTGTGCTCAACAGTGGCACAGGAAAATAACTTTCTTGGGTGGCGTAAGCCAGGGAGCCTTGTTGGCTAGGCTTACGTAGGCCCTTGGGCCGATAGCCTATTACCTACCTATGAACCTATGAACCTAAGAAGCTATCAAGGTCCTAGATCATGGGGGATTTCAGCCACCTTTTGAAAACTATACCAGAAATATTTGAATTATGCATGTGGTCTTACCAATGGTGTAACAGTGGTCCTTAATGCCCATCCAAATGAAGTGTTATCCAGTAGTTATAATGCCACTGTGTGGTTCAGAGCAGATGACAAGGGATGTTACAAAGGTCATGCTATTCTAACCATATAGACATTGCCAATATTCTTGCAAACAAATTTAGTGCCAATTTCACAAATCATACTTCTATCCAAAGCCCTTAAATATATGCATTTTTTACTCCCACAATTATCTCAAAATATCATTTACTGAAAGTGCTAAACAAGACCAAAACATTCCCTCCATGAGACCCAACAATACATCTGGCTGCTTAAGTAAGAGTGTTGTTTTTAACATCTTGATCATGTGTTCAATTGTGAAAGAGACTTCAAAAGTACATGGTTACAGCACCTTCCACACATTTAGGCCAAAACAACACAGACAGGGACTAAAGGTAGAAGTGTGTCTATCTGGGTTCCCTTCAGAATCTCGAACTACTGAAATCCTGAATTTCAGTAGCCCGAGACCAGAAGGGCGAATCTGCACAATACTGAAACCCCAAAAGTGCGAAATTCAAAATCCCGAAGTTTGGAGATTTTGAATTAGCGGTTCTGGTGTTGCGGTGTGTGAGTGGGTGGTTGAAGATGTAGGTAAGTGTTTGTGTTTTAAGGGTTTTGGGTAGGGTTTTAGTGTGTGTCTGTGTGTTTTGTTAGTGTGATGTGTGTGTGCGAGGGGAATGTAGCTTGTGTAGTGGTGTTTTTGTATGTTTGTCTGTGTAGTGCGACCACGGAGTTAGTATATTTAAGTAGGGGGGTGTGGGGGGTGCAGCCCCCCACATGGGGGGTGCACGGTAGGTGTTTGTGTATGTGCAGTGAGGTGTATGTTTGTGTTTGTGGTATGTTTAGTGTAGAATTCACGATTTTAAATTTTGCGCTTCTGGAGTTTCGGGTTTATGGATTTTCGGCTTCATGGTCTCGAGATACTGAAATTTGGGATTTCAGTATTTTGAGATTATGAAGTGAATCCGTCTATCTACATTAGCTACAAATCTCCCTCCAGGTTGGTCAAACAGAGTGATGCCATGGAGTTCACCCATGTGCAGGTCACCTTAGATAAGATCCCTTACCATATCCTAACTAGCTATAGGTCACCATCTATGCCCCAAAAGTCTCACACATAAATAGACCTATTACAGACACTTACCATCCAACCAAATTCCCTATTCATGGATGATTTTAACTACCCTTCTTTAGACTGGGAAACATATGCTGCCTCTAACTCACAGACACAGTGCTTTCTGGACTTTATTAACATGAACACCTGTGACTAAATAACGTGTGCTCCAAAATACTAGATCAAGTAGTTATCGACATGGGAGAGTGTTACCCCCACCCCCATGTTATGTCCTCACTAGTGAGGTCGGATCACAAATCTGTCTCCTTTGAAATAAAAATCAACTCAGAAACCACAACTGAACTTGTGACAGTTAGGAACTATTCTAAGGCAAATTACATCCTATTAAATGACAGATTGTCAAAGTTCAAGGCTCCCCCTAAACCGGAGACCGCAGCTACCTGTACAGAATTATTCACAGAAACCCTGTACAAACATGTGAATGGCTGCATAGAGGCTGCCATAGGTACCAGAAGTAAACCCAAAACAAACACCAAAAACAAATCCCACAGGTAGAATCCTAATCTCACCAGGGTATATAACAAAAGAAAAGTCATGGCCAGAATCAGAAAGAGCAACTTCCATAAAGAAAAAAGCTCTCGGAGTCAACTAAACAAGAAACTAAGAGGACTAACTAAGTCTAACAATGCCAACTATGAAGTCAGGATAGCCTCTCAGTCTAAGGACAATCACAAGGCCTTCTTCAGCTACAGCCAGAACCTTAAAGGTAACACACAGCCATGCGCTGAACTGATGGTAAACAGCATCACCTTCCCTGATCAGGGCGACATAGTGAGTCTACTGATGAATACATGCAGCTCTAACTTCACCCCTCACTCCCTCCCCTCACTGGCTACCTCCTTGTGAAATCCCTACTAATATACTCCCCCCAACTATTAGCAGGGATCAGGTCCTGGTGGCTCTTGCTAAGTCCAAAAATACTGCCTCAATAGGCAGTGACAATATCCCTGGTTGCCTCCTGAATAGTTTAAAACATGACCCATCAGTACCACTTGAGGCACTCTTCAACTTCAGCCTCAGAACAGGTTATGTACCAAGTAAATAAAGGGTCACAGTGGTCATCCGTCTTCATAAGGGAGGACCAGCAACCAACCCTGGGAACTACAAACCCATCAGTCAGACAAGTCTAATATGTAAAGCCGTGGAACAAATTACTATGGAAACGATCAACAAGGACATTAGCAACCTACAGATACTGGGCCCATTCCAGTCTGGCTCTGTTAAGTAAAGGTTGTGCCTACTTAACTCAGTTGATTTCTTCCAAGAAGATCACCAAGGCAAATAGATGAGGGTAAAACAGTACATACCACATACCTTACTCAAGCATTGTTGACAAATGCTACAAACTATGCATAAATCCTTGCATAACTTGCTGGATTGCTGGCTGGCTCACTGATAGGACCCAAGAAGTCAGGATTGGTGAGACCACCTCCACCAAGATGCTGGTCACCAGCAGAGTACCTCAGGACTACAAACTGGGCTCACTCCTGTTTGGCATCTACTTCTTGGAAGTCAGGGCTAATGTCAAATGTCTTTGGCTCACTGAGTTCACAAATGACTGTAAATTAGGAGCTACCATAGATTCTCCCATGATACAAACATCTTACAAGATTGTCTAACACAGACAAATGACTGGTGCCAAAGCCATGGTTTAAAACTCAATGCCTAGAAATGCTTTATAATTCCCTTTGGGAACTCTACTCTGCCCTTATCAGACATCACTGAGTACAAAGCCCCTTTGCCATGCACCTAACCAGATACTTGCAACAGGTGGAATGCCCACAAATGTTCTTCACCAGGACAGTTCAGGGCATGAATACCCTAAAGCACTGTCTCTGTATTCAGTATCATACAGGCTCCTGAGTGGCGATCTATGCCTTGCTTATAAGGCATCCTCACATCCAGCCCTGATGGATCTTTTGCACATCCGCAAAACAAACAGCACCAGAAACACTAGATCCAAGGATATGAATTTCTGTGTGATGGCATAGGCTCCTCATCTATGTGAAGCAGAGTTCATCACTGACTCTACTCAAATATTCTGATTATTGACACCGTATAACATTGTATTGCTACTTAATGCCTTGTAATAATCCTGTAACATTGCTGTTTAATGGTAATTTATAATGAAAATTGTATAATATGTTGGAGCTTTTCTCTCCGAGCCTCCGCTGAAAAAGGGCTCTTCAGCTCAGTCAGATAATCCTGGTCAACAAATGTAAAATAAATAAATGAAACTTTGACCATTGGATGGGAAATCAAAAACTCACCCCTAGTCTGGCTCCCATGTCTCTGATGGACAGAGGCCATCAGTAAGTATAATGTTCACTGATTAACATCCCCCCCAAGTCCCTTAGCTGCCTCCTTACTAACATACTCCCCTTCCTAATAAATATGCAAGGTTCTCAGGGACAAAATTGGGTTGGAGTGTACAGCTGGGCTTATAAAGGCCCTAGTGGTCATAAGCCTAGTAGCAACCTATGATCCTATGAATCTATACTCTGTTATCAATTCCTGGTAGGGAAGGCAGTCTCCTACCCCCAGTCTGATCTTCTCCTTACCTCATCCCACTCTATGACTTTTGCCTCCCTAGTAATTTGCTCCCAATACCTTGTTTCCTTTCTTCATTTTCTCAAAAAAATTCCATCTTTCACTTGTCTATTTTCTATGCGTCTGCTTGCAGTCGTCTCTATTGATAAATATCACCTTTCTCCATTCCAGTATTAATTAAGTTCACAAAATATTTTCTGCTACTTTATTAATATAATACTGTTTTGCCATTTTTTAAATTTCTTCCGATCTTTTGGGTTTCCAGTACCATGACGAGAATGGACCCCATTCCTAAGTCAAAGTATGATTAAAGTTCATGAAATTAGTATTGTTTCAGTCTTTGATGTCAGCCTGAAGTGCTCTGTGCAGCACTAGTAATGTGCCCATTAATGACTCCTTCTGCAATTTATATGGAGTTACATGTATCGGTAACATATCTAAATATCATTGTAGATTATTTTTTATAAGACCCATTGCTCCTACTACTGTTGGAACCGTCTGGGTATCTTTCTGTCACCCTGCTCTCATTTCTGCCTGCAAATCCTGATATTTTATGACTTTGTGTCTTTCCGTACGCTAGGCACTGTAGTCTCTGGGGGTAGAGATTTCAGTGATCAATGCTACTTTGTCTTCTTTTCATGGACCACTATATCTGGTTTTCTAGCATCTTTTTTTGAACTGTTGGTGATGGGTGATCCCATGTGATGTAGACTGCATCATTTTCTGTGATATTTTGTCCTATTTATTCTCAAATAAATTCCTTCAATTCTTTACTAATTATGGTCCACAACTTCTCTAGTTGATAAAAATATGCCTGACCCCAATATAAAACTAAAAGGAGTAAAATCTTTTTCATTGCTTGTATATTACCATCTACAGCCACAGTCAACAGCTTCCAACTTCTCAATTTTTGTTTAGTCTCTACCCACATATCCTTTGCTGCCATAGCAGAATCCTTTTTAATCCAAACACCTAAATACTTTATTGTATCACATCTTCATAAATATGGAATTGTTGATCAAGTTCATGTATGGGAACAAAGTTTGCTGCTATAGCCTTTATTTTATCTTCATTTATTTTATATCCTTAACAACTGTCTCAAAATGTTCAACAAGACTGAAATATATTTGTTTTGGATTTACCAAATACAAAATGATATCTACAAATAAGGTTAATGTTTAAGTACTATACCATTTATATCCTGGAATTTGTGGGTCCCTTACTTTCATAGCCAATGGCTCTAAATATAAGGCCAATAATAAATGAGAAAGAGGACATCGCTGCTTGGTTTGTCAGAGAGGATCCCTTCCACCTTGATTCTTCCCTCTGACCCTTTATATCTTTATATTTAGTCTCATTGTTCTATCAAGGACAGCAAATGCTACCATTGCCCTACTCCTATAATCCCAGCCAATTCCATCAGTACCTTTCCTTTATCAAGCCCCACGAACAATAACAGGGTTTTCTTGCACTCATTCTCATTCTGCTAATATTGCCAAATGTTTGCCTCCCCTCCACAAAACCACACTGATACATATCTATACATTTTGGCAACACTTCAACTGTTCTCTTCACTAGAATAGATGTATATGCTCTATAATCATGATTTGAAATTGATGGTCTATATGACGTTAGGTTTAAAGACTCTTTGCTCACTTTGAGTAGTACGGACACCACAGCTGTCTTCCAAGATGCTGGTACAGTCCCTCTTTTAAAAATAGTGTTAAAGAAAGCCTTCTAGATCTTTATCACTTTCCTTCCAAACTTCCAAACTTTCACTGGAATACCATCTGTTCCTGGAGACTTCCTTGTCACTTGATTATACATCATCATTTATATGTCATCCACTCCCATCTTAGCTGTTAATACCAGAGCCTCATCTTCCTCTAAGCTTGGCATATTTAAATATTTCATAAATATTTCCATTTGTGTCTTTTATCAGTTCTCCAGTTCCTCTACACCACACTGGTTTTCTAGTATTCCCTAAATCTCTCTAATACCTCTATAGGATCACTGATTATTTTTCTAGTCATAGGCTCTGTAAGTTTGGCAATACTGCATTCTATTTTCTTTTGCCTAAGATGTTGCTACTAGATTTTTGTGCTCTGGGGTTCTTAGAAAAAAATCCTTTCTTATCCAGTGACCTTTCTAAACTCATGCATATTATCCCAAAACTCCTTTATTTTCCCTTTAGCACCCAACAATTGATCTACCTCTTGTTCTATAAGATTCCTCGTCATCTGCATTACTTTAAAATTTGATAATCACCCTAAAAATTCCTATTACTTCTTTCCCATGTGTGTTTCTCGCTCATTTCTACAACAGCTTTAAATTCTATTTTCATTTTATCCCACTCTTCAGCTACGACTTATGAACACATTTTTCATTCCTAACAATGCTTGAGTTGTTCCCACTACTCATTCCTTAAAATCTTCTCTTTTTAATATATAAATAAGAAAGCACCAGTGTCTCATTTAATTATTGGATGTGTTTTGAAACTTTCATTCAAATACACATGCTCCTGTGAAATATAGTTTCTGTCCAGTATAACCCAGTTATCGTAACATGTAAATTCTGTCTGGGTTCCTGCTCATAATTTAACATCTTTTATTCCCAATATTATCATACATTTCTTCAGAAATCTACCCTTTTATTACATTTTCCCTTCTAGGTCCCCTGATATATCTTTACTATTCTGTCAGGTTCTAGTCCTCAACCCTTAATAATATTCCCTGCTGGAAGTTGATTACCTCTCTGATAAATCTCTTGAGTTCCTTATTAGTGGTTTTAAGTAGAATATAAATATATGCCAATCTAATCATCCTCCCCTGCCAATAATTCCGTATTAGCACAAATGCAGCATTGCTGTCTCTCTCGTCCTTCTCCTCTGTCACTACTGCAGCCCCTATTACAATCGGCATTATCCTCTATTCCATTGTTGTTGACACTCTACTGAATACCCATCTGAAAATCATTCTCTGCCAAATTCACATGCTCATTTTTATCTAACAGTGTCTCCTGCAGCATTACTATTTGTACCCTGCACTCCTTAATTTAATTCAGTATTATTGGCTTTTTGTCCATACCTAGAGTGCCATTCACCTTTCATGATATGACCGATAAGGCAGCTTAAGTAATAGTGTTAAGCATGCCCTTGCAGACACACTTTGTAAGCTGCTTAAGCTAAGTTTAGCTACTAGTTTTGTCCCTAATGAGTGGTGCACTGCAGTTGTGATGCCTCTGCATAAGGGTAGCCTTACAACTGATCCAGGTGGTTTCAAACTTATCAGCCTTGCAAATATCACCTGCAAAACCACAGAACATATATCTTACCTCAGGACCCCCAATGGTTTGGCTTTGTGAAGGGTAGAGCATGTCTACTTTAATCTGGTAAACTTCATTGAAAAGGTTAAATAGGCTGTAGAGTGTAGCCATGCACTACACATGGTGTCTTGATCTGGTGAAGGCATTTGGCAATATTCCCCATGCTATGATATATAAGCTTAATGCTTTAAAAATTGACAGATATGTGTTAAGATGGATAACAAACTAGCAAAAAGACCAAACCCACACAGTGCGAGCTACAGGTGCCTGATAATACAGGATGAAAGTGACCATCAGTGCTCCTCAGGATTTGGAGTTGGGACATCTCTTTTTTGGTATATACAGATCTCCAAGATGCCCGACTAACAATGTTTGCAGATAACTGCAAATTGTGGGGTTAAGTCACCCTCTGATACCTAAACCTGGTAGAATAATTTTTTTCTGGTAAACTCTTGAAGTACTAAAAATAGCCTCAAACTAAATGCTGAAAAGTACAGTATTATCTCCTTTGGTAGACACCCCCTCCCATTATCATATGTTATAAACAACCCACCACTACAAAATGAAAATGTAATCCGGGATCTAAGAATTTTGATTCATACCTCCCTCTCTTTTGACCACTGTGTGAAAAAGTTTGTCTAGAAATCCTTTTATTTAGAACAGCCACTTGCCAAAGCAATAACGTTAAAGTTAAAAGAAGTAATCATTCCCTTATACTCCGTATTGATCACACCAATTATTATGTACAATGCCCCCTTCAGGATGTATCTCACTAAGCATATCAAACTATTAGAAATACCCCAAAAGGTTCCTAACCAAAAAGATCACGTCTATAGTTCCTGGGCTACTTAGAGGAACTGGAAAGTCTATCCCTTTATTCAGTGTCTTTCAGACTTTTGAGGGGAGATCTCAGTCTCCACAATTGTGCCATTAAAGATCTAGCTGTCTCTGGGCTCCTTTATTTCCACCAATACTAAAACCAGGGACCTTAATCCTCAACAGATAAATAAAACACTATAAAGGGATGGGGTTATAACCTATTGTCTTCCAAAGCAGTAAAATACACTGTCTGCCTTTAAACATAGGCTAGATGACTGGATTGGTATCCACAAATTTTACTCCAGGATTGATTGGTATGACCCTCCTGGAGAAAGGAGGTGCAATGCTGGGGGGGTACTAGTAAGGTGTGAATGCTCATGGGACTTAGTGGAGGCTAGCAGAAAGGCAAGAAATCTGTAAAATGAATGGGATTTGGGTTTGGAGGAATAGGCCAGCTACTAATCACAGTACCTGCTGCTGTCATATGCGGTCCAGTACTGTGTTGTATATCCACCAAACCTACTACGCTAAACACAGCACTTCCAGATGTAATGGAACTGTTTTTACAGTCAGTCCAGCAGCAGAGCTCAAGCAACAGCAGCAGTAACCCCTTCTGTCTCCAAGATGGAACCATCTAGAACACTTTCAGATGCAAAATTACAACAGCACAAAACAGAGCATTTAAATAAGCACACATCAACATATAAATTAAGTAAAGAAAAAGTTGTCGGAATGTTTTACCGGTACTATCCAGTAGCAGATTTCATGGCGGGTTTATTATTTCACAGCCAATCACCATACAGATATGACATCGACAAACATGGCAAGTTTACAGATGACTACAAGAGCACATATGCCAATAAAAAGTTTGCAGTACTATATGACTAGTAGTAATACAAACTAGAAACAACAGGAGCACATACCTCTCAACCTCTTAGAGCAAGAAATCTGGACAAACCTGTAAATAAAAGTGGGACAAAGACCCAAAAATAGGGAACATTTTTAAATATTGCCCTTACAAACTTAGAAAGTTTGTAAAATAACAGGTTTTGCATTAGCATGAATTTTTTGAAGGGTATGAAGTCTAAAACTCAAATGTCTGTCATTATTTTCTAACTTCAATCTTTAATGATGTGCCACTAATTTGCCAGAAAACCACAATTTTATGAAAAAACACGGACCAAAATTTTAAGGCAAAAATCTGTACAGTTGAGAGGTATGCAGGAGCAGTAACCACTTCTCTCAACACTGGCGGACTTGTTAGACTAGTTTGAGAAGTGAAATGTACCACAGAAGATGTGTTCTGCCTGGACTTAACATAAAAATGTTTAACACAGAGGGGGCTGAGGTGAGGATAGCATAACAACTAAGGAAAGTGACACTGAAGTATCACAGAGGTCAGTGTGGGGTCTGCTGCTCATCAGTGTCTTTCTTTCTGACATATCTGAGGGATTACAGAAAAGGAATAACATGTTTTCAGAAGGAAATTATCCTCTAGGCCAGGTCCCTTTTATAAAAAACATTCAAACAGACACAGCAAAAGTCAGGAAAACAATATTTCAAAGAAACAGTGGCTGGGCACATTCAAGAAAAATGAGGAAATTCTCAGCCTTAGGCCCAGTCAAAGAAAATAACTGACTGTGCCACCCCTCCTTCTCCGCCCCCCCCCCTCCTCACCATCCTGGTCATTTTCTGAACTTTTAAAATAATCTTTCTCTGCATCATTCCCTGTCGCACCAGGTTGCAATAATTTTGAGGCCCTAGGAATCATTCAAAATGGGTAGAGATGACAATGGGATCTCTTCTCCATTCCTAGGAATTGCATCCCATTCTCAAAACCAGTTCCACCTGTTTCCTTACATCATTACATGATGTCCCAGTGGGTAACAGAATCAGTATCAGAAAATTAAAAAAAAACAGAAGGATTCTATGCAAGGATATTTCTGATAGCCAAGAAGGAGAGAACATGGAGACCTCTTTTGGATCTGTTTCAGCTAAATCTCCATGAGAAGGTTTCAGTGTTCCAAACACTTACTATTCCGTCTCTCTTACATCCAATTTCTCTTCTAAGGTTCTTAGTAACCCTGGATCTAAAAAAGGCCTACCACAATATACCCATTCACAGAAACTGTATTTTTTTAAGAATTCCTGTTTATGGCTCACATTTCCGGTTCTCTTCTTTACCCTTTGGTTTGTCCAACTCAACAAGGGTATTCGCTAAGCATTTAGCACCAATGATTGCTTTTCACAATAAACAGCATCCAGAGTGTTCCTTATTCACATGACTCCTTATTTGTATAGTCTATATTCAAAACTGTTAGGAGTCTCTACACTTTCTCACAAATACATTTCATGTCCTAGGTTTTCAACTCAGTTTGGAAAAGTCATCTCTTATTCCTTCTCACGTTAGCTTTTCTATGATGACTGCTCAACACATCTCAAATGATGGTATTCCAGCTTCAGAAAAAAGTAATGTTTTACAAGCTATTTCATCATATTTTTCTTCAAACTCTGACATCAGCAATGAATTCCTCAGGAGATATGGCATCTACAATTCTTGTGATTCGTCTAGCCAGATTACACATGAGGAAATTTTAATGTTTTTCTAAAAGCATGGGGCCAGCACCCTCTGTTGTTCCAAATTCATGTGCTATTTTTTTTTCAGGAAGGAACTTCACTGGTGGATATAACAGCTGTGTCTAAATCCAGGTCTTCCAATGTTCCCCTTAGACATTTCCATTCTGTAACTATGGATGCCTCAGGCTTTGCTCGGGTACTATATCCAATAGAGTGAAAATACAAGAACTTTGAGGGCATTATTTTCAAAGGAAGCCCAAACATCAATAAAATGATGGCACTGGTAAATATCCTGAAATCTCTGAATGTTCTGTGAACTCAGTGACCCCTTATTGTAATCTCAGACAGCACCACAGTCATGTGGTACATAAACATACAAGTGGGGGGTTAACCAGGTCATGTCCAGTATTCACACTAACCATGATAGTATGAGAACTTGCATTACAGCTTAACCTATCATTACAGGCTACTTGCATTCTGTCAAAGCAAAAAAAACTCTAGCAGACACCCCGAGCAGGACTAGAACAGACTGTCATGAATGAATGTTACATATAAGGGTTTTTCATGATGTAATCTATGTGTGGGGAACTCCACGTGTACCTCCATTCAAAACAGAAAGTTCTGCTCCAAGAATCCTTGCAGAAGAGCCTGAAAGACATATGCCTTCTCTTTTCCATGGATGGGAAAATTTCTTTATGTCTTTGCCCCCTTTCCTCTGATAAACAGAGTTCTTTAAAAGATCTAAAAAGACTTTCCAAATATTATGTTGGTAACTCCCTTTTAGCCCAGACAACAACAGTTCTCCCTTCCCATGAAAATGGTAAAGGGCAATTACTACAAAATACTCCACAGAATGAATTTTCTCAGACAAGACGGGGGAATCTCTGATTCATCCCAATCTGAAAATTCTTCATCTGACAGACTGGATAATAGACCTTTAATTGCTTTCAAGTAACTGTTTTCTGAGGATGTGCTGCAGGTATTAAAGAAGGCTAAGAAACATGCTTCTAGAAAATCTTATCTGGCCAAATGGAAGAGATTTTCTAGCTGGTGCAATGAACAGAACCATGAACCTTGAAAGGTGGTTCTACAATATATGTGTGAATTGATAAAATATGTGTGAATTGATAAAATATGGCCTTTCTTTTTAATCTATCAAAATTGGACATTTCTGCTAGTCTGCCTTTAGATCTCCTTTCTGTCTTGTCTCAAGGTTTAAAAGTGATACTGCACATTCATCCAGATGACCCCTCCTTTGGAATCCTAACCTTGTACTAAAAACATACATTTTTTTCCTTTTGAACGAGCCCCTAAGGCTGATTTAAAGTGTTTGGCACAGAAAACTGTGTGACTCACCTCTCTGACTTCTGTTAGGAAAGTGTCTGAGATGCAAGCTATTACATTTCAACTTAACTTAATTTTTCATAAGGACAGCATATCCTTAAGACCTGGCCTTTCTTTCATGCTAAAAGAGATAGAATTTACACGGTGAGCCTATTCATCTTCCTGTTTTCTTTCCGGAACCAAATAATGAGGAACAGAAAATCTTGCATAGTTTGGATGTCCACAGATAACTCAGATACTACACTGACAAAACAGAATACTTCAGAAGTTGAAATTGCTTCTTCATTGTCAATGAAGGTAAGGAGAAGAAACAACCATTGTTGAAGCAGACTGGTTCCACTGGGTTATTCCATGCTATACAACTTTGTTATTCACATCATTGAAAGACCCTTTCCACCAAGGTCAAAGCCCACTCCACTCAGGACTATGGTTTCTTCTAGAGACTTTTGGAAAAGGGTGGACTCTAGAAATATTCAGCTTGGTTATTTATACACATCTTCACTAAATATTATAAAATAGACTCCTTCTCCTGACCGTTAGCTGGTTTTGCTAGGAGTATTGTCCAGGGGTTCCTGGACTCTGATCCTTCTTCATTCTCCCTGGCTATCAAGGTTTTGGTCATTGTCCCATATAGCTTTATGCTTCTGCAACACTGATCACCTGATGATCATAGTACAGCTGTGTAAGTAAACTTACCATAACGGTCACTGTTCGACTAGATCACTGTTGCAGTACTAAACACCCTCCCTCCTATCCCATTATGCTCCTTCTGGTGCACCTTTGCTTTTTATGGCTTTTTCTTCTACCTGATCTATCTGCCATGGTGGGGTTCCACTAATCCTTGCCTTTACCCCCTTATTCTTAGCACATTACCTGATATTTAGGGCTTTAGCCTCCCTTTCTGAGAGGTAAAAAAGCTCTGAATTTTGGTGCCAACACTTTTATACTGGCATATTCACATGCCCCCTCAGATGTATGGGTGTATAGAAGGTACCCTAAAGCTTTGGATACTGGCCAGACATCTGATCCTTGGTAGGATACATCCCATACAGCTTAGGCTACTGCAGCATTGAACTATTTGAAAATTTACTGTTGATAAGTTTACAACTGTAATTTAGAAGTAATTTGTTCATGTAAGTGTAAGTCATGTGATTGGGTAGGGTCTTGGCACTTGTCTGTAAAGCTTCAACAGAACAACAACTATATTTTGTACATGTATAGGCCTTAATCCTCATCTTGCATACAAACCACTAATATCTAAATTACAGGAATACAAAATTTGAGTCAGGAGCCAGAACATAGTGTTAGAATTAAAAGTGAAATGTTAGAAATATTAATTCCATTTTCACTTACTGAGCACTAACTATGTAATTTGTTTTCTCTCAACACTGACTTTTATGCTTCACACTTGTCCTTAAATTTTCCTTTCCAGTCCACTGTGAAAAGTATTTTACTGTGAAAATTCTTGTTTCTCAATTTGTTTGTAAAACAGCTTGTCTCATTAAATTCTTTTTTACCCAAATTAATGCCTGCTGCTCAGAAAAAAACAGAAAATACATATCTCCCTTTTGTTAAAGGCTTATAACTTGAATGTCAATGTTTGGAAAGATCCATCATCAATTTTTGGGTCTATATTATGATATCAAAAAATGTGTTAATTGAACATGTTTTCATCAACCAATTTACAGCAATCTCCAAACGGCCACTTCAGCGAATTTTTGCCCTTTTCCCCACTGTAGTGTAATCTCGGACTTGGTATATTTAGTTGGGGGGTGGGGGGCACAGACCACCACATTGGGGGTTGTGGGGGGCAAAGCCCCCCACTTTGTACGGTTTGAAAGTTTGTTTTATTTCGTTTGGCCAAGCGATTTTTTTCCCTTGGAAAAAATTCTCTGAAGTGGCCATTTGGAGATTAGAGTTTTTGCTGTATATTGGTCAATGAAAACGTGTTTGATGAACACATTTTTTGATAACATAATATAGACCCCAATTTTTTTCAAGGTGGTGACAGCATATCTCCAACAGCTCCAAAGCTACAGGGAAATCTGACAAGGAATTCCTTGATACAGTTAATCGATCTGTACCTCCCTGTAAACTTCATTCACAAACCAGTGTTAAGTCCAGAGTGTCATGTTTTTCCATATCATAGATATTATATACTTTTGATCTGATTGAGGATGAAATAACCAGCTTGACAATGCTGAAAAGTAAAAGTAAATTTTAGTCAACCATCCATCCATCTTTGTTTATGAGTTAAAGCTGACTCCTATAACAATCCTGTGAACAGTCAAAACCATCCACAGTGTTTACTAGGCAAGGGGGGGGGGGTGACAAAATTAGATTTCCAGGTGTAGGAGAGGCAAACATCTGACAACATTATTAGAACAACGATGATCCAGAAGGAAGCAGAATGTAAAATATCTATGTCGTTATTGGGCCGTGATGCAGAGAAATCATTTGACAAAGTAAGCTGGGATTTTAGGAGTAAGGCTTTGGAAGCATTTGCATTCCCTGATACAATAACACTGTTAATTAGAATGAAATAAGAAGGGTCAGAGAATTAAAGTGGAAGGGTCCCCCTCACATAAGCTGTGTTTGAACAGCAGAACCAGGCAGGGGTGCCCTGTTTCCTGTTTGTTATGTGCTTTATATTTAGAGCTATCAACAAAGAAAATAAGGATTTTGGAAATACAAGGATAAAATTGGTATGGTAATCAACAAAAGTTGGCTTTATTTGCAGATGATTTATTTATTTTATTTATTTATTTAAATTTGTTGACCGGGAGTGTCCAACTGGACGTGGGTCCATTTTCAGCAGAGGCCCGGGGAGAAAAGCTCCACAGTAAAATAAACAGGCAGTAGTTACATTGGATTACATAGCGATTAACAATTTAACATAGAAATTACTTACAACATATTTACAGATGAAGAACATAGTACATCAGTAGACAACTAGAATCTTTATCTGTGAAGTACATAACAGGCATTAACAAATGTAACAATGAGAAGTTCCTGCTGTATAATAAGTACTAGGCTTATAAGCATCTGAGCTTGTTATCATCAAGGTAGTTAGTGGAGGTGAAAGAAAGGTAGTAGTTGGATGGGGTGGATGATGTTTTTAGGTGCGCTTTTAATAAAGTTTTGAAGTTGGTGCATGATGGTACGGAGGTGATTGTGGGTGGGAGTGAGTTCCATAATTTGGCTATGGCGCAAGAGAATAGTGCTTCACCAGCAGAGTTAATGGCTTTAGTGATCTGCAAGTGATTTTTGTTGCTGGATCTTAGTGGTCTGGTGGTGCGATAGGGTTGGAGAAGATTCTGGAGGGATGGGACATTTAGTGGATAGTTTACTAGTTTGTGGGCGAGTGAGAGTTGATACCACTGAAGGAGGTGAGGGAGTTCAAGCCAGCCCAGTTCAGCAAGTGAGAGACAGTGGTGACTACGGTAGGATGCCCCTGTGGCGAATTTGGCGATTTTGTTGTAGCAGGTCTCTAGCTTGTTTAGATCACATTGCCTTAGGTTTGTTTATACTGGAGAGGCATAAAGTAGGGTGGAGATAAGGTGGGAATTTGCTATTGAAATCTTTGCTGCTTTGGTGAGAAATTGTTTATTTCTGTATAATGCTCCTAGTTTTTGTGGACTTTTTTATGGTCATGGATATGTGAATGTCAAATTTTAGTTTATTGTCTATTTCCACTCCTAGCAATTTGGTGTGTTCAGTTGGGTATATAGTGGTGTTGTCTTTTGCTGTGATGTTAAAGTGAGAGTTGTTTTGAGTATGTTTGGCGGGTTGGAAGATGAGTAGTTTATTTTTGTTTGGGTTGAGTATTAATTGGGCATC
Organism: Protopterus annectens; assembly: GCF_019279795.1. Lineage (NCBI taxonomy): Eukaryota > Metazoa > Chordata > Ceratodontiformes > Protopteridae > Protopterus > Protopterus annectens. Next base: position 1,571,143,385 of record NC_056741.1, read on the forward strand.
GGATAACCATGTTTCAACAGAGGAAAAAGCTTCCTGTGTGACTTTTTGCAGTTTGGGTAGGGACTGGGCTGGATGGTTGAGTCATCTGCGTATTGGATGAGTGTGCCATGTTTGGTGGCAGAGGCTAGATTATTGGTGTAAACAGAGAAACGTAGGGGTCCAAGGATGGATCCTTGGGGAACCCCTATGGAGACAGGTAGTTGGGGAGATATGTCATTCTGCCATACAACGGATTGTTGGCAGTCAGACAGGTAACTCTGAAACCAGTTGGTGACTGATTGTGAGAAGGATAGGTTATTGAGGACAGAGATAAGTTGTTTGTGTGGGACCATGTCAAATGCTTTAGATAGGTCTAGGAAAGTAGCAGAGGAGAGATAGCCATTGTTTTTATGCTGAAGGATAGTGTTAGCAAAGGAGAGTAAGGCAGTGGTGGTGCTATGGTTTGGCTGAGTACTGGAAAGGAGGTTGTTAGTAAGGAGGTAGTGTGAGACCTGAGAGTGTATGCATCTCTCTAGTATTTTGGAGAGTGGAGAGAGAATAGCTATGGGGCAGTAATTGGTTAGTTCTGCAGAGGGTCCGCCTTTGCGGAGGGGAATTATATGTGAGACTTTCCACAATGTGGGAACGTAACGTTCTGACAGAGATCGGTTAATCAAGATGGATACTGGGTAGGCCAGAGCATCAGCTGCGATTTGTAGGTATTCACTTGGGAGGTTGTCTGCTGCTAATTTGGTGGGTTTAAGTTTAGTTAAGAGTTTTTTTATGTTGGAGGTAGGTACAGGAGAAAAAGAGAAGGCAGTGGGGAGATTACTAGTTGAAGATGTGGGTTGGAGGGGACGGGGGTTGTGTTGTTTAGCTAGTGATAGTATGGTTTGGGTGAAGTGTGTGTTGAATGAGGTAGCAATATTTTCTGAGGAGTGAGGGATGTTAGGAGGAGGGGTACTGACTTTACCTGGGTGGAGGATGGAGTTTATGGAGGACCAGAATTGTTTGGAGCTGTGTTGTGAGGAGTCTAGGGCAGACTGGTAGTATTGGAATTTGTCCCATTTTATTAGCTTTTTGACTCTATTGCGTAGTTCTAGGAATTTCTGTCTAGCTGCAGGGGTTTTGGTTTTGCGCCAGTGCTCCCAGGCTTTATCCCTGTTTTTCATTTCTGACTTAGTGGTTTTCTGTAGCCATGGGGAGGGTTGTGCTTTGGTTCTGGAAAATCTTATGGGGGCATGGTAATTAAGGATGTTCAGGAAGGTAGTATTAAAAAATTCAACTGCGTCATCTAGACTGAGGTACTTTAGAGCATGCCAGTTACATTCTTTGAGGGATGAGATGAATGTGAGTGGGTTAAAGTTTATTTTTTTAAGTATTTGACGATAGATGACAGGTTTAGCTTGGTACAGGTATTTTTTGAGTAGGAATGTTGATGAGTGATCACTGAGGCTATCTGATAAGCAGCCTGTTATATATGACTGGGGGTTCTTACTGACTAGTATCCAATCCAGGGTTGTGTGCTTGCTGGAGTTTTTATTTATCCTGGTTGGTGACTGGACTAGTTGGGTGAAGCCATGAAGGTGTAAATGATGGGTTGGATTGTTGCCAGAACAGGATTGCCAGTCAATATTGAAATCACCTAAGATGATAGTTTCTTGGGGGAGATGGTGGGTAGACCAGCTGAGGAGGTTTTCTAGTGGAGGGATGTTTTGGCCTATCATCATAATGATGATATTGTTTTGTACCTGATACATCCAGAAAATGACATTTTAGTGTTGTGGAACATTTTGAGGCAGTTTTTTGTCTTTTCAATATAAAAAAATTAATGAAGATAAAACAACGGCTATAGCCATTAATTATGTACCCACACACGAATTGGTTCAGCAATACCCACATTTATGAGGACATGATAAGATGAAGCATTTAGAAGTATGGATTTAAAAGGCTTCTGTTTTGACAGCTAAGGATATGCAAGAAGAGACTAAACAAAAAATAATATGAAAATTGAGAAACTGGAAACTCTTATTTATGAATAATGATACTAAGATGCAAGCAATGAAAATGTTTTTAGTCCCTTTAGTCTTGTATATTGGTCAGGCATACTGTTATCAACCTGAGGATAAGTTTTGGCCAATAATTAATAAAGAATTGAAGAGATAAGTTGACCCTTCCAATAGAACAAGGTGGTTACCTGATTTGAAGGGATATTTTCGAGCTACATGGTTAAGACTCATGCATAACATAAGCAGAAGGGTATACTTCAAAGTGGAAAGGGATGATAATGATGAAGAAGGGGAAGAATTTCAAGAAGTAAGAAGAGAGTGTGATTTTGGATGCAGATCCTTAAGGAGAATAACAACAACCATACAGAATATCATATTGATAAAATATCAGAAAGTATAGAACTAAGCCAATATGAGAATGAAGAAAGGAGATTTTGCCAATAAGAATGACTGCAAGTAGGGGTACAGAAAATAGGAAAGGGAGGGTGGGAATTCACTGGAGAAACATGGCAGAGGAACTAAGATATTGGGTGCAAATAACTCTGAAAGGTAGTAGATTGGGATGAGGCGAAAAAGACATATGGATTGCAGGCTAGAGACTGCCTTCCCTACCAGGGCTTGATCTCAGAGTACAGGCAAAGAGAAAAGGATAGATGAATTTTAAGTGAAAGACCTTCTCTCCCAAATCTAGGAGAGTAGGACATACTATAATAACCGATCTACTATAATAAACAATCAGAGGAGGTTAGAGAAGATCAGGAAGAGAGCGACTGGAAAAGCAATTTACAAGAAAACAATGGAAAGACATATGTATGGCCCCAAGTATGAAAACAAGTCCAGAAGGTTTAGGATCTTTGCTTGGAAGTGGTTGCATAGGTATTTTTATATCCCTGAGATAGATAGCAAATGTTGGAGGTATGATGGAGAAGACAGGGGTAACTGGGTACATATGTTTAGGGAGTGTAATGAGTTGGCAGATTTAAAAAAATCCTTATGGGGTACTCCATCAGAAATATCGGGTGAGCAAATGGCTGTAAGGAAATGTTTCTTTCGAGCTGGGATACAAGCTATGAATTTTCTAGATATAGTAAGACCTTACTACATTTAATTCTCTGGGTGCCAAAAAAAGTAATTACTAGAAAATGGAAATTAAAGTCTAAACCAATAGTATTTCAACAAATTAATATTATAAAAGAGATAAAAGAACTGGAAGAGGGATTTTTAGAAAGGGAAGATGCAAATTAGATAGAAGTAAATGGAAATTTTGGGACCAATACACGCATAATAATATTCAGGAGGAGGAGGAGGTAGAGTGAGGTTTAAGGGAAGGCAGGAATTCAGCAGTTTTTTTAATGCTGGACTGAATATACTAACAAAGAAAGTATATGTGATATATATTATATTTAAATGGACAATGTTAAAATGGTTTCTTTTCTGTTAATGCATGTTTGCCTATGTCTTAAGTGATAATGTAATAAAGGTGTTTAAAAAAAGTAGATGTCCAGGTTCTTCTATGCCTACAGACAATTTAGAGTTGCCAACCTCTCTTTCACTTATTTGGAATTTTGGAGGAAACTGGAATACCCAAAGAAAGTCCATGAAAATAAAGGAAGGGCACTCCGGCATATAATTGAACTGGGGCATGTCTTGCTTTAAAGTCACAATGCTACCCACTGATCCAAAGAAGAATATACCTCTGTAAAACATTTATTTATTTTTCCACCAGAAATTAATGAGCACAAGAAACTGTACAGGGTACGTGACTGTGAATTTAAGCAAATATTTGATTCTTCAATCACAGTCAAAATAGTCTGTGTTATAAGAAAAAAAACATATAAGAGCATCAGGCCTAAGCCAAGAAAATGCCATATGTGTGTGGTGTGCCTGTGAACTTTTCTCTATACCTGATGATTTAAAAGTGTATAATGCTGATGCTATTCATGAGGAGAAAACAAGCCCAGAATTTTTAAAAATTGTAAAAAATAAGAACAAAAAGTTAGTGAGTGTTGTTACTACATGCTCTTTAAGTTGGTAAGAAATGAACAGCAAATAACTATAGCTTACAGTCATGAAAATGGGCAATGCAAGAGAGAAACAAGTTTGCAGAATGAAAAGAACAGTCAGCCATGATACAAGTTAAGTATTCTCACAGTAAAAAGTTGCAGAAGGAGCATATTAATGCTGTTAAGATAAACACTGATCTAAAAACAGGAATACTTGTGAGTAGAAAAGAAATGCAATTCGTGATCCCCTCTGGAAGCAAGAGGCAAAAACAGACTGCGTGAAACAGATCTGTCATATAAAAAGTCAGAAGATCAAATTGAAAATGAATACTGGAAGAGTTTTTATAAGTCTGGACTAAGAAACTGGATAAATTGCAAGTATGCTGTGTTTAAGTTTGGCATTAAAGTAGTGTACGGCTGAACCCATATGTAGAAGTTTGGATTTAACTTGTAACCTAAGCAAATCTGCAAATATGTGCTTTTATATTCTAGGCATAAACTAAAGCCTGCAGGTCAAATCTAGCTGAACCTTGTGTACAAATACAGATCATACACTAGTTTTTCAAGTAGTAGCTCTGCAATCCTAGTTAAAGCAACCAAATATACTTAGCAAGGTAAATGCATTCCTTTGGACAAGATCAAAAGAATTTAGGCTATAAAACTAGACAAAGTTCTGAGTGTGGTGAGCAGAAACAAATGAAAAGGAAGGTGGAAACTGGGTCACCAGTACAGTAACAAGGGGGGGGGGGGTGAATCAAGCAGCTTCCTCCAGGTACTGTCAGGGGGCACAATTGGAAGTGTTTAACAATTTCTGATTGACACAAAGGCAGTATCGCTATTGAACTTTGGGAGATATCAGTGGGGGTCTGCTCATTATGCAAGTTAACCTACCTATGGCCCTAAACATTTTTGTGAGAATGTTTGAAAAGATCAGTCACATGTTCAGGCAGGAAAACAAAAAAAGTCAAGAATCATCATCTCAGTAAATTGAAAAGTGCTAAACAGGCATAACTGGGCAATGATCCAAATAAACTGAATGCAAATCAGAATTTTAGAGTTTTTTCAGACAAAATGCTCACAGAGAACGCAGAGTCAATTCAATAAGCATTGGTACAAATGCAGAAATATAAAATACAATGGTCTAAGATAAAAAAATCAGAAGTCTTACAGAACTATTTAGATCTTATTTAGTGTATAGGATAGTTAAAAACTGGATATTATACCATGATCCCCCCAAAACGTGCACGCTGATTGGCCAGCGTGCCCGTTGTAAATCGAGTTATACTAATGGAAAAAGGTCCGGTCGCCCGGACTTTTTTCCATTAGTATAACTCTTTAAATACTGTCTCGCTATGTTAAATGGGTTTAACATAGCGAGACAGCTTTAAAATAAGCAACGGAGATCTCCGTTGCTTATTTTAAAGCTGTCTCGCTATGTTAAACCCATTTAACATAGCGAGGCAGTGTTTAAAAAAAAAGCAACGGAGAAAGCAAGATCTCCGTTGCTTTTTTAGTGTCTCGCTATGTTAAATGAGTTTAACATAGCGAGACAGTTTTAAAATAAGTAACGGAGATGTCCGTTGCTTATTTTAAAACTGTCTCGCTATGTTAAACTCATTTAACATAGCGAGACACTAAAAAAAAGCAACGGAGATCTTGCTTTCTCCGCTTTTTGCTCACAACTCTGATGTACCGCGCAGGCGCAGTACATCAGAACCGCGGATGCCAAGACATCTGCGGAAGGGCAGTAAACAGGCATTATACTATGCCATTATTTAAGAAAAGTAATAGTTTCTTTTCTTAAATAATGTCATGATAATAGCAATAACCACTTCTGGTGTGGGTAATGCTAAATTTACCCACGGTTGGCTTTGTTTGGTCCTCGGGCCGCCCTCGGGACCAAACCACGCCAACCGTGGGTAAATTTAGCATTACCCACACCCAGGCGTGGGTTATTGCTATATTATATTAATGTGTCATCAGAAACTAAGCAGTGATAAATGCTCTGTGAAGAGTATCTAAAGCTCTGACAGAAAAGACAGAACAAGATCTTAAGTAGATGGAGTTGCTGGGAATTTTCTATTAAAAGCACCTTTTCTCTGTGGATATGTAGATGTAATTTTACCATAATCACTCTTCTGGTTTGTATTCATTTTCTTTGTTTTTTTTTTGTTTTTTTTATCAAACACTGCATAGTCTTAAAGTAACTGACCACTTAGTTTCCCGAACTGAAACAGATTTACATAAAATAGAAGAAATAATTATTTCAAGCTTAATCACTATATCTTAATATGCATTCATTACAAAAATGTTATTTAAGGCAATATTTTTTCAGTTGCACTTTTTTCTACTGCTTAGATGGTTTAGTGGAAACCACGGAAATCAGCAGTTATCCAAGTCAGAATGGAGCGATCACTTACGGACAAGAAGAAACAATTCTTGTATAGAAGCTTACATTTATTTCTCTTGAATAGTGGCAGCAGTCAGAGAATGTAACAGGACTGTTGTAGCTTCATTTACGTGGGAAGTATTTTCTCCACACTAGTTGTTTGTGTATGTGGTTTAAGCAGGTTTAAGCAGGTTTGGGAAGGAGGAGATTAAGGTTTCCCACATGGCAGTTTAGCTCCGGTGACTTTAAATAACCTTCTCAGGTATCAGCCAGGTAGCTATGACAACAACAATAATTTGGGGCCTGGAAAACAATGGAGATTTTCAAACTCACGTGGACCTCTGTTCAGCTACGTGCCAGTCAGTTAGGATACTCGTCTCAGGAATTTTCCCTGATTGACACAATCCACATGTCCTGTGCCTACGTCACAAAAATGAGTGATATCAAGATCACATAACGGTTGTAGCTGCAGAACTAGTACCCACGTTTTTCATCGTTCACATCTTCATGTAGAACTGTCCTTGAAACTTTGAAGTCCCAGATCAGTACTGTGGAGTTATACTGGTGGCTGTGGTGGTGAAACTGCATAACTGTCTCTCAGTTTTCACTTAGAGTCACCAGGTAATTACAATGATTCCGTGCATATGAAAAAAACAAGTGTGCACATGTGCACTCACAGATATCAGCTGTATGCTTATGTGTATAATACACCTACATATACACATGAAATATATCTACACATATATGTATGTATATATATATATATATATATATATATATATACATACATACATATTATGGATTCGTATCACTTCACTGAAAGAACATTTCACTGACACCCATTTCACTGAGACCAAATCATGTAAAGTTCATTTCACTAAAAGTTCATCTCACCTAAAACTTATTTCACTGACAAGTAGTATTCTAAGGCAAGTCAAAGCTATATGTCCTTTTCCCCACTGTAGTGCGAGCCTGGTGTTAGTATATATATTTGGGGGGGCACACCCCCCTGACATTGGGGGGAGCGGGGGCATAGCCCCCCACTTAATTTAGTTTTCTGTTGTCTGGCTTTGTTTTACATTATTTGGTAAAACCCAACTAGGTGGGGGGGCTACGCCCGCCACCCCCCATCCCTCCAACTATATATACACTAACACCAGGATCGCACTACAGTGGGGAAAAGGACATATACCTTTGACTTGCCTTAGAATACTACTTGTCAGTGAAATGAGTTTCAGATGACATGAACTTTCAGTGAAATGAACTGTAGATGATTTGGTCTCAGTGAAATGGGTGTCAGTGAAATGGTCTTTCAGTGAAGTGATATGAATCCATATATTATATATGGGCACTGAGCACTGACATTGGATGACTGGTGATTTAGTTGACAGCTTTTTTGTTTGCCTAATGTGGTTGACCTTTGTGCTAGAAAGCTATAATACAGGGGTTGGGAAATATGTCTTTTCCCCTGTATTGCACAATCTTGGAGCGTGGGTACTGTTTTGTCAATTTTTTTCCAATTTTTTTTGTCAGCATTTCACTTGTCACTCTGTTTACCAGTAGTTCCATATTTAGAGACACACACACACATACACACACACACACACACACACACGTTTTATATAAATATATATATATATATATATATATATATATATATATATATATATATATATATATTTATATATGTGTGTGTGTGTATACAAAATTTGGCTCCTCTTGGTGACTGTGACTGTTTAAGTGACATCCCGACCCCATGTACAAAAATGGGAAACGGGATGGTATTTGGATGGACACACACATACACACACACACACACACACACACACACACACACACACACACACACACACACACACACACACACGTAGATTTACATTTCATTTTTTCTGGTCTGTCCTTTATCAGCTAGCCTCAATCTCTTTGTATGTCCCTCTCCCAACAGCTTTCTGTCATTCTGTTATATACCTACTAAAAAGTGGCATTTATCTTTCTGAAGCATGCTATTATGCAAATGCTGAAAAGGGTTTAGGGAGGATTCACAACAGTTGCATGGGATAGTAGTCTCTCATGCTGTTGACCAGGCATGTTCTTCCCTCTTTTTGTCCCTCCCCTTCTGCATGACATACTCACACCAGATTTCATCAGCTGCTTTACCAATCATTAGCAAAAGGAAATGCCCAGAATGAAGAAATGTTGTACCTCTGACAAACACTGGAAGTTAGCTGCACTGTGGGTGTTGCACCCCTTCCCTAGCAGAGAAAAAAAGCTATCTTACTGACAAAGAGTCGATCCTTCTAGCTTGCACAAGCACATGATATATTGATCGTACTCCCAAACTCAGTCTGCTCATTATACAAATTTGTTTCTCTGGAAAACAGGAGACTATCTGAAGACCACTTGTGGTCCGGTGAGCACACAGTGAAGAAAAGGAATGAATAAAAACAGTAATTAACTTTTCCATAGAAGGCAGCTGTCTTCCTTCCTTCTCTGACACACACACAGACACACATGCACCCCCCCACACACACACATACAAACATGCACACATCTTGAACTTTATTCTATAGTACTTGGCTAGACAGTAGACTTGGCATTTGAGAAACCAAATGAAGCAGTGTCTTTATCACAAATGTTATTCTATTTTGTATATATATCAGTGACACAAGTTACAGCACCGACCGCTACAAGTGAATGCAATGAGAAGCCATCCAGCCTTCCTGGAAGACATAGCTGCTGCTAGGATGAGACTGTTTGGCTAAACAACTCTAAAACACACCAACCACTTTATTGCAAAGCTTTCGGGTCTACACCCTTCATCAGTACAAATCAACTAGAATATATATGTATATGAGTATATGTACTTATGTATGTAATATGCCTTTGAAGACAATGTAGGCATATAGTTTTACATAACTGTTATTTTAAATATATTTATGGAATGTATGATATTTTATGTAAATGGTTCCTTTAAGTTTTGATTGTTAAGTAGAGTGATAGGTGGGCTGAAGCATGTGATTTACTTGTATCTCCTATTTAAATACTGAATGATTCTAGTTGATTTGTACTGATGAAGGGTGTAGACCCAAAAGCTTTGCGATAAAGTGTTTGGTGTGTTTTAGAGTTGTTGTATATATCGAGCAGTGACACCATTGTCTTTTAGTTAAAAAACTGTTTGGCTAAAGCCATCTGTTTTTATGAAGACTTAGCAACTTATATGATCTCTGACTGTTCAGGTAAAACAAAAGAAACTAAACTTATGGATGATATTCTGAAAAAACAAATTCCAAACACACACAGACACACACAGACACACACACACACACACACACACACACACACACACACACACACACACACAAAAAACAGACAGATATTTACACATTTTAAACTTTTAAGGCTGCTCTTAAAAAATAACAGAAATCATTGGAAAGTAGAAGGATATGTGTGATCTCTGGTAGCACATTCCCCTGCATTTCTCTTTGAACATCAGACACTGAAACTTCTACAAATATATATAGTTTTTCTTGTAATAATTTTCCCTTGCACACCTACCCTGAAGTAGATAGACTTGTGGGTGAGGGTTCTGAAGGAAGGAGTTCGTCATCGGTTCTCCTTTGTGAAGGGATCTGACCAAAGATGTCTCCACTTTCCATAGGAGGAGAAGGGGATTGTGAGGGGTAGCTGGTCGCAGATGTTGCAAATGCCACCTGAGGCCTATAACTAGGGCTGGCCTGCTTGTTGCCCTGTCCAGCAGTACTGCTCTTTGCTGGTGAATGGTTGGAAGAAGATGATTTCCTAGTGAATCCAACAGCTGTAGGAGGTTGTAAGGTGATTTCTGAAATCTCTGAATGTTGAATGAGGCCAGGCTTAGGTCTGGCTCGGATTGCAAGCTCTGGAGAGCCTTCATGGGAACTCAAAGGACTTTGGGTCAAAGGAGAAAGCCTAGAAGGTTGAAGAACTACCTGGTATAAGCTAGACTCCACCTTTCTAATTTGCCTGGGACTGGGGTTTGGCTTGGGTTGAGGCCTTGGCTCGTACCACCTGGAATCAAGACTAAATGTGCTTGTGCCACTAAAACCAACCTGTTCGGATGGATCAGTGTAAGGCAATACAGGTATGCCCATACCTTGACTGGTATGTCTTAGCTGCCCTTGACTCGCCAGTTGCATAGCTTTATCTAGATGTTTTACCAGACCAGATGGTTTACATTTGCTTGGCGATTTGATGCTCCGACTCTTTGGTGCCTCCAGCTGTAACACACTATGATATGGTGCTGGGACTGGGAGAGAAGATGGGGGACCTCCCCTTGGAAGACCAGCCTTTGGCAGTGAAGTCTCAGTTATATCTTGATGGTGTGGGAATATCATCATAGGGTCTTCTAAACCACCAAAGGGAAATTCTTGTCTTCTCCACTGTTCAGGAGACCTTCCTCCTGTGGGTGTGTGGGTCAGAGGCAAAGTGCTGCTTGATGCATTCTCACTGTTCTCTTCAGGAATTGTGGGGTGCCCAAAAGGTCCTTCTGAGAGCAAAGGGGGTGAAGATACCACTGAACTCAGTGGACTAAAGTCTGGCATATAAAATGGAGGGGGGTCTTGGTCTCCAGGGCTACTGCTGAGGTAACCGTAAAACTGGCTGTGGTGAAAAGCTCTTGGAGCTGGAGGTCTAGTCTGGCCTGTGGCTTGCAGCCTGCTTTCTGCAGCACCATCTCCCTGTAAAGGCCTCTGGAACCTTGGACTATATGCTGGTGGCTGTAAATAGGACTCTTGGCTAGAAGACAAAGGTGCAGCCACAACAGGTGGGATTACAGAATCATCATTTTCTTCATCAGACTGTCGAAATTCTGGGTACATGTCTGATTCCTCTACGAATGGAAATCCTTCAATTCTTCTGGGCTTCACTGTTGCTTCCATTTCAGAGGGATCCATTACAAATCTACCATCAGGACCCCTGCTGATCAGCTCGATAGGGGTGGTGGCCTCTGCTTCAGCTTCATGCTTTGAGACACTGTACTTCTTGCTCGTTATTGCTCGTTTTGTTTTCTTGTACAGGGAGAGCTCTTTCTCCTTGCTGGGGCTCAACATCTTCTTAGCAGTTATGGCTTGGTCCTCAGAGGACTCTGAAGGAGCTCGCAGGGTTCGGATACTTTCTGGGCTGACCTTTCCTGAGGATGATCTGAGACACAAAATCAGAACTCAGTAAACATTGCCTTTGTTTCAAACAGCTGAAAATATGAACTGCTTATGATCTATTGATTTCTACAGAAACCAGTTAATTTTCAAAACTAAAGCTCAGTGACTTACCTGCCAGAAAGTTTTCATATTGCATTTTAGAGTAAAACATCCATATTTCCACTGTGACCAGTTATTTTATAGTCTGATTCCAAATCTTTGCATTTAAAATGAACCCATATGTTTCAACATTCCCACAATTAGATATAAACTTTTCAAAATCTAGGCTATTATTAATACGTTACATGAACTTTTGCAGCAAATTAAATGAAACACCAGTCTCTGGATTAACCCTTTATATGACATCAATGTAAGGGAACTATTATATTACAAAACAACAATGGATTTAAAATCAATTGCCAGAATAATCTTCCGGTTTAGCTGGCTGCATGTGTAAATGCATTCTACCTGCAGTCATTTGCATGTTGAAACTTTTACATTAACAGGTTTGGTTTAATATATATCAAAGCAGGCAGAGTCATAGCAAGCACAGATTGAGAAGGGGTGGCTGCCCTTGGCATAAGTAGTTAGGTGGTGCAAGTACTGTTCTAGTGTAGGCACAGATTGGCCACAGATCTTTTCTGAAAAATATCTGCACTAGCAAACCTGCTTGCAAAGGTTCTGGGCATCTTCCAAGAAGAATACAATGTCACATTGAATGGCATGTTTTCTTTTCCTCTTTCCAAGTTAAGGACTTAGTTGAAGATTTATCTTATTTTATATTATTTTATCGTATTTATTTATTGTGACTTGCTTCCTTTCTTCTAGAGTGAAAATGGTTCTGTATATTTTGATTACATTTGTTGTAAAAGGAGGTTATTTAATTTAAAGGTCCTCATTTACATGCGGCATTTATGAAGCAATTGCTCTCCAAAAAGGAGGGGTGATTGCTAAATATGCATCTTAATAGCAAGTCAAGAAAGAAAAAAAAAGTTGAGGCAGAAAGGCCTAGCTAGATTTAAAATATATTTTCATAAGATAAAAAAGCAGTAATAAATAAGGAAAAAGTGACAGATCTAAAAATGGGACAAACACAGCAGGGCAAGTTAGACTGTAATAGTGGTAGATAGATTTGTGAGAGAGGGATTTGTAAAATGCTGAGGATGTCAGGCAGGTGTCTGTCATGAGGAGTTTTGGTGTGGCAGAGGATATGGGGCCTAAAGAAGAATTGGGAGCTTCATGGTAAAAATACTGGCATTATAGATGATACTAGACTGCCATGTCAGGCAAGGAATTCAAGAGTGAGGCTGGAGACAAGAAGGCATCCAGAAAAAATGCAGATGGGATGTACTGGGAAGGGACAGGGAGGAGCAACAATGAAGTGAAGACATGGGTGTTTGCTAGACAAGTACAGAGAGGCAGAAGTATGCAGTGAGAGAAAGTGGAACATGTGGAAGGACAGGGACAGAGAACAGGGGCAATGGAACCAGACATGGCAGTACAGGAGTCAGCACCACCATGGAGGTTCGGGACGGGAAGAAGGGAAGTGGGAAGGGTTGCGCGCTCACCCTGATGGGAGGGGCATATGGCAGGAAAGAACTGTCAGCTAATCTTATAGGAAAAGCACAGGAGGACAAAGGAGGGGATAAGATGCAGCACAAGGCAAGGCAATCAACAAAATAAAAAGAAGGGCTTGAGTTACTGGAACTGAAGGAGAAAGGGTGTAGGAAGAAGTAGCAGCTTTGGGCCAGGAGGTGTGGAGGAGACCGATTGTGTATAGAGACAACAATGAACTGCTGACACAGGCCAGAGTTACAATGCAATGAGTAGGCCTTGTTAAGTATGAATGGAGAGAACAGATTTCAATGAAACATGTTTTGGGGCTTAGACTCCATAAGATGTAGAAAGAAGTGACTAAAATGATAATCAAAGGGGAGCGCACAAATATATGCAGGCATAAAACTCCTGAAAAAGGAATCAGCTGAGGTGACAACAAGCAGGACCAGAAAGGTAACATACAGAGTGACAGGGAAGGGGGTTGGAAGTTTTACATGTACCAGCAGTCAGCGTATACATAAAACAAAGATTACAGAAGCTGAATGACTGCTTATAGCAGTGGACAAGGGAGGAGGGCTTGGAAGTGGGGTGGGGACAGAACTGGTAAACAGACTAATTGAATGCTAAAGATCCATCTTAGCCCAGAAGGGACAGCAGTGTTTGTGCTGGGTTGGAAATGTACATCTCAATAATCATATATTAAAATAAGTGGGAAGGAATATCCCAGGAGAGAATAACACAGAATAGAAGAGCGTATATGCCTTTTGGCAGGAGACAGAGATAAAAAGAATATATACTATATTAGAGGAACAAAGAAAGTGACGCAAAACATAGCTAGGTAGTACTATTTTGTAATGCGAGAAGTCAATGTAGGAAGGTAGGAGAGCTTCAAGCTGTGTTGTAGGACAGGAGGGTTGATGTTGCTGGTATCAAAGAAACATGGTCAGTGATAAGTGGGAATAGGATGTGAAGGTTAGTCAGGAATAAAAGATAAGGGAGGGGATGCAGACTGAAAGTGTACACAAATGTGACATCAGGGAGAGAAGGAAGAACATCAAATTAAGAATGGTTCAGAGCAGTGGGCAGGGTAATAACCTAAATCCCTGGAAATTAATTACAAGGAGGGAAAAGAATTGTTAGATCAAGTCATCACAGTGCATCATCCGTGGACACTTCAAGGGAGGAGGATGCGAAACTTGGCCCAGGTGGGAATGAAAAAGTAGGGTAAGAAGGAGAAGGTGATACTCATGAGAAATCTTAATCTGATAGGAACAGACTGGTGATCCCTACTTTCATGGCAGAGGGGACAGCAGGAAATAGTTGAGTTTTTGGAATACAAGGAAGTTCCACCACCTAAAGCAGGACAATACCAGAAAGAAAAGAATTCTTGATGTGGTCCTAACCAAGACAGATGTGGTTGTGTTTGTCTAGGTGAAGGCATCATTACAACTGCAGTTCTTATGTTACTGTATAATGTAGGGGGTAGGTAGGGCAGGATAAGAATACAAACAAAATGTTGTTGGTGTGGGATTTTACAGGCATGAATGTGTTAGGTTAGTGGGAGCAAACTGAGTGGCTAAACAACCTGTTGGAATACATCAGGAATGGAGTACATAGGGATATGGACAATGGTTTGAGGATGAAGCAAAAAGACAAGGATAATGTAGTTATCATGGAAAAAAATGGCCTACAAGTGGGGTAAGTGAGGAGATATGAAGACAGAGATGAGCACAGTAAAGATGAGGGAAGCAAAGATGAGAAGGCAAAGGGGATTAGGAAGGGGAACTAGATATTTTGGGGTATACAGCAGAAAGGAGTAATGGAGAGATAGACCTAGCTGGACAATGCAAACACTGAATTTCAGGAATTTTCAGGATCAAGGAAGATTGGAGAAACAGTATGAAATGTAATGAAATCCTTTTCCTCAAGGTTCACAAAGGAAAGCAAGGGAGATGCCAAGCTGGGAGACAGAGGGAGAGCACAAAAGCGGGACCAGTGGGCACACACAAGGCTACAGAAGGAGAAGGTTCAAAAGAAATGACTTCTCTTAGGAAGGATAAAGCACAAGGACCATTTCCTAGGGTGGTGTGCTGTAAACAGCCTCACAGAGTTTTTAGGATCCGGCCACTGTCTTAGTACAGCCTCAGATGGAGGTCTCCAACAGATTATTAGCTATTGAAGACATGCCTGAAGACTGGACAACAAGTGAGGTATGGTTGTATAAGGAAGAAATAGAAAATGTTATAATTCCAAATATATTTAGTTTTAAGTTCAACATGTTTATTGAGATTAATGCACTTGATCCACTGGACCCTTAACAGACATGACCTGTGATGTCCATGTTCTTAGAAACACTATTCCTTGGCTTTTATGTCGCTGTCATCACTATATTTGTTTAATGAGTTTATGTCTGTATTTTCATTTTTATGCCTAGTTAATTATTTTTTGTTTAGCTTATGCCTAGTATTAATGCTGGTGTCTGGATATGAGCTAAAAGTAGTTCTTTGAAAAGGCGATTTAGTCACTTAAGAAATATGCAAACAAAGAAGAGACAAGTAGGTAAGTAAACTAACAACATTTTAAATAAAGGTCAGTATCATAAGTATCAGTTCCATAGCAAAAACTTGTTCCCTATGTTGTTTTGTGCAATGCAGTGGCCTTTGTGATGTCACAGCACAATTCAAAAATGAGTCACAACAATGCTGTTTTATAGCTCTGGCTTATGCATAACCTGATCTGTGCTGTGAACCGGTGTACATCATTGCAGAATGCAAATGCATATTCCAGAATGACATACAGAAGAAGGTTTTTAGACAAAGCCTGTATGCTATCATATGTTGCTGGGCAGCCCAGCCAGGCAATGTGCCCTCAGTGGGCAAACATCTATATTGCTCATCTCACAAGTAAGAAGGGCATTGCCGCCAGACAAAAATAAGTTATAAGCTCCCTGTCTCTTCCCTCATCAGGCCAATAATGGAGTACAATGCCACTTTTGGTATGTACCTTTCCAAGCACCTGCAGCAATTGGAGAGACCACAAAGGTTCCTCACAAGGAAAATTCAAGGTCTTCAGCATCTGTCTTATGAGAATCATCTGAAATCACTGTCACTTTATTCTGTTTCATACAGACTACTCAGAGGTGATCTCTGCCTTGCATATAAGGCAATATTTGAGCCTGCATTATTGGAAATGCTGCATATCTGTAAGTCAAACGGTACATGGGTTATTCACTCTAATGGCCTTAACCTGGTATGTGACATTAATAGAACCTACTGGAGGGACAGATTTGTCTCCTAGATGTTACCACACCTTTGGAACAGGCTCCCTCTTCGTGTCAAGCACAACACCTCACTGGCCCTCTTCAAAAGCAATCTGGAGACTGGATGGGTAACCATAAATTCAGTCCAGTGGTTCCACCTATGTCCCTCTTGGATAGGGATGATAGGTGCTGAATGTGGAAATAAGGGTAAAATTTGGCTAGGCGTGTAAGGGCCCTAGGGTCATTAGCCTAGTCCATACCTCTCAACCTCTTAGAGTAAGAAATCTGGACAAAGCCATACAAAAAGTGGTACAAATAGGAACAATTTTGAAATATTGATCTTACAAACTTGGAAAGGTGATAGAATAACAGGTTTTGCATTAGCATGAATTTTCTGAAGGGTATGAAGTCTAAAACTCAAATGTCTGTCATTATTTTCTAACTTCAATCTTTAATAATTTGCCACTAATTTGCCAGAAACCCACAATTTTATTAACGGACAAAAAATATAAGGGAAAAATCTGGACATTCTGTGAAAATCTGTACAGTTGAGAGGTATCTCCTCACCTGCACTCCAGGCACTGAATCCTTTAAGTTTATTATTTTGAATGGTGGCAGTACACTTCTAGAATTTTTCCCAGCACAAGGTTGAAATTCATGCAATGCTAATACCTACAGGTCATTGCATACTGATAGGTTCCAGTACCTTATCAAAGGGTGTATAGTATCACAGTGACCAGACGACATGAAGATCTTGTGTGTAATGGTGACTGCACTGGAAATGCAGTAGTTGTCATTTGGTTTCATTACTCAAATTTGCAGTAAGTATGGCTCTTAAGTGGTCTATCATTATGACACAATTCTGCATGGTGG
This sequence comes from Protopterus annectens, assembly GCF_019279795.1. Classification (NCBI taxonomy): domain Eukaryota; kingdom Metazoa; phylum Chordata; order Ceratodontiformes; family Protopteridae; genus Protopterus; species Protopterus annectens. The sequence continues at coordinate 1,571,160,625 of NC_056741.1, forward strand.
GGCCATTTTAGTTATCTGGCTGTACTAAGACTACAATGGCACAATAAAACCATAACTGCACAACACCTGCACTATGCAAGTGAGTATTATTCATGAGTCATAAGTCAAAGCCCTTTAAAACAAAAACAGGTGCTTCTGGGGCATTATCAGTTAAGCTTCAACAAAATTATCATCCTGCCCAAGATGTTTAAAACTATTTGCATGGATCCCATGCATTGAGAGTCTGGGAGGTATAGGGAAAATAAAAGTTTTTGTTGACATTTTGCATTTTCAGTTAAGTTACATGCCTCAATTTGAATGTAGTCAGTAGGGGCCATTCCTGTTCATTTATTAAATCATCACTACAGTTCTAATATCTAGCATTAATCAGCTTTTGTGCAGTTTATATGTTTACAAAGAGAAAATTACAATGATCAGTTAATGTACTTTAACACCACACACAGATGGGTAGGAAAATATACAGGGAAAAGGCATATGTAGGGGCTACATAAAGAGTGGCCTATGATTTGTGCAACATGTATACATAACTGCTGCAGTTATCTCAGTACAGTACAGTAAAAGCCAATTTTGTATTTTTATTGTGCAGTGTGTGTATGTGTGTGCACGAGCAAACACGTGTGAATGTGTGTCACTTTTTATGCAGTGCCATTCATTGAACCCCTGTCATTTATAGTCATGCTGAAAGCATACAGATTCAACTGATATGCAAGTTACTGAGTTAAGGCCTACAACTAAAACTTGTGAATTTGTAGAGCTGTATAATTTGTTGCTTGCATCAATAATGATAGTCTGGGAAGCATACTCATGAATGAAATGAATTTAACTTTAGGTTAAGCTGCAGTTGTACGCACATGCAATCCAGATAACAAGTACACAAATATGAGAGGGGTGCCAGCGGATGTATACAAATTAAGATACAAATGAAAGAGAGTAAAAATAAAGCTAAGAGAGAAACTGTTGGCAGTTACTGTGAGACACATTAAAAAGCTACAAGGCAGTGAGAAATTACTTGGAAGGGCTGCTTGTGAAAAGCTGGGCATGATGAACAGTATACACTGTGTGCAGGTATATTTTATTAAACTGGTAGACAGTAAAGACAAACGTTTGTAAGCTAGGCATGATGAACAGTATACACTGTGTGCAGGTACATCTTATTAAACAAATAGACGGTAAAGACAAACGTTTGTAAGCTAGGCATGATGAACAGTATACACTGTGTGCAGGTACGTCTTATTAAACCGATAGACAGTAAAGACAAACGTTTGTAAGCTAGGCATGATGAACAGTATACACTGTGTGCAGGTACATCTTATTAAACTGGTAGACAGTAAAGACAAACGTTTGTAAGCTAGGCATGATGAACAGTATACACTGTGTGCAGGTACATCTTATTAAACTGGTAGACAGTAAAGACAAATGTTTGTAAGCTAGGCATGATGAACAGTATACACTGTGTGCAGGTACGTCTTATTAAACTGATAGACAGTAAAGACAAACGTTTGTACAGCTTTGCAGAGTATGATTTGCTCATTTATAAAGGCAAATACATCAGCAGTTAGCATCATCATAAACACCCCATTTTCTACATGGGGTCAGGGTGCTAAGTCAGCTGTTGCCATCTCTCTCAATTCAATGCCACTCATAGGGTCAGAGTGCTAAGTCAACTGTCCCCATCTCTCTCAATTCACTGCCACTCTCCTACCTTCTTCGACAGTCATGCCTGACTGTCATAGGTCTTCTCTCACACAGTCCTTAACTTTGCTGGAAGCCCTTGGTCTTTTGCTTTCTTCCTGCATGTCCCACACCTTCTTCACTAGATTGTTTTCTGTTTTCATGTCCATGTGCCCAAACCACTGGAATCTGTTCTCTTTGACCTTCTCTGAAATTGGAGCTGTCTAGGTTTCTACTCTGATGACCTGATTTCTTCATCTGGCCCACAGTATGCATCCACCCACCCAATCTCAGACACTTCATCTCCATCACCTCTAGCTGTCTTGACTGCTCTTCCTTTACTGCTCAGGTTTCTGTACCATACAGTAGTATTGATTGCTCAACTGTTTTGCACACCTTACTTTTCAGCTTCTTTGGCATTCTTCTGTTATATACTACACCTGACACTCTGGGCCAGCTGGCTGCAGTCCCTCTGATTCTAGCTTTCATCTTCTTTTTCAGACTTCCCCTCTCACCCCATCCAAGATACCTGAAGTTGTTAACTTGTTCTACTGTTTCCCGTCTATTTTAATTTTCATCTTCTTCTGCTTTCCCAAATTTCTTATCTGTACTCAGTTTCAGCCTATGTGCTTTCAGTTCTGCATTGCATTTCTCTAGCATTTCCTCGAGTTCTTGTTCAAAGTCTACTTGCAATGGCACATTGTCTTCATACAGCAGCTATGTAGATCCTCTCTGACCTGTTTGCTAATGTAGTCCTTAACTATTATGAACAACAGTGGGCTCAGAAGTAAACCGTGATGTACATAGCCTGTGATAATTTTACTGTTGTTTTCAGGACTTTTGCAGGACTGTCCAAATCAGCTTTCTTGGCACTTTGTCATATGCTTTGTCCAAGTCTATAAGAATTCCTAGTTGGACTCTTTCCTCCTCATCTTTAGCTCCTTCTCCAGTATGTCTTACTGCAAGCATTGGGTCAGTTGTGCTGCATCCTTATCTGAATCCAAACTGCTCTTTTCCCATCTTACATTCTGCTACTCTGCTTATTCATTTATTAACCACCCTCTCCAGAACTTTCACATAGGGTGATAGGAGTTTAATACTTTTATACTGCCCCTGTTATGAATGCCCCTTTTGTTGTTGTACACTGACACTAGAATGTTTATTCTCCAGTAATCGGAGAAATGCCTTTCTTCCATAGTGCTGTGAGTACCCACAGTAGTCATTTCTCCCCTAACTTGCTCAACATCTTCATCGTATCTTCAATGATCTCCTCTGAGCCTATTGCTTTCCCTGACTTCATTCTTCTTAGAGTTGTTCTTGCATCTTGCAGTTTGGGCTCTTCTTTTTCTTTCATCATAGGCTGTGTCTGTGGCTTTTCTAAATTCAGAAGCTGCTGGAATTGCTCCTTGCATTTGCCTTTGATGCTCTGTGGACTGGTGAACAGGTCGGTGCTGGAATTTTTTAATGAAGGGAGTCTGATGACTATCTTCTTTATCTTTCTGTCTTTGCCTTGCAGTCCAATAGAGTTTCTTTGTGTCACTGGCTTAGTCAGTTTCCAGAAGTTGGTAAAGTGACTTTTCTGACTTATTCATTGCAATTGCAACTGCTCTCTTTGTTAGCCAACCAGTATTCCTTTCTTAGCCTGGTCCATATTTTCTATCTCCCTCTTTTTCCTGCACTCCTCCTATATATTGATGACTTCATGAATTTCTGCATTGCACCGTCAGCCTTCCTTATTTCCATAAGCAGCTCAGCTGCTGAACTGTTGTATAGTCCTCACACATGCTGTTTTCCAGTGCTGCCATTCTCCTTCAGTTGCACCTTTGCCCTCTTCTTCCTGAGTTGCCTGAGTCCTGAGTAACTCTTTAAACTGTTGTGCTTTCTCTGCAGTCAACTTGCAGGTCTTCAACCTGGTCTCTGTTGACCTTAGAGCCTTCTCTGACCACTGCTTGCAGCTGATTTTTACCACCAGTGGTTTATGCTGCGGGACAACTTTTTCACTGGACATGACTTAGCAATCTCCGATTCCCTTTCCTTACTAGGAGGAAGTCTACCTTAAATGTATGTTGGCAGCTCTTGTAAGTGATCTTGTGACTGTCTGTCTTGTTGAGCCACATATTTGCAAGTCTACAATGGCCTTTTCTTCTTTATTCCTGTTGCCCCACCCATGCAGGCACAGGCAGTCCTCATATCATTTTCCATCTGCCCCAATATGTGCATTCAGGTTCCCCATTATCAACATCGAGTCATGTTGTCCTATTTTATCTAATATGTCCAGCTACTGAGCCTGAATGCAATCTTTTTCTTGCTATCACAACCATGCTATGGGGCAAAGGCTCAGATTATGACTCCTGCCTGTCCATTACATAAGAGTCTGATTGCTATGAGTCGGTCACTAATTCTGATGATGTACCTTACTCTCTTCTGAAGCCTCTTCCTCACCACATTCCCCACACCATTTCTTCTTGTCCTCCTCCTGATTAGTAGACTCTGAATCCCAAGCCAAAAGGCTTTGCTGTACTCAACAGAGCTATCCCATGTAACCCAGTCTGGGCAAGTGGGTATTGGCCAGATGGTAGCTTATTTATTGACACATGGCTGATGGGCTTTACAGAAAGCAGATCCTGGTCAGCAAGGGCAGATAGACCCCTCCCACAGTTAGGACTGGTCCCTGGTTTATGTCAGAGTAGGCCAGATTCTCAACCCATTAATCACAAACAAATATCCAGGCCCAATTTTGGTGACATTAGTCAATGTGATCAAATTATCTAGACCCATTTTTTGTACCATTGAGTAGCTAGTCATGATGTGTCATACAGTCTGTGATGTGTTCTCCTACCTAGGGGATACTGTGCACCACAGTTCATGCCCAAAGTGGTTGATCTATACAGCTCTTCCCCTAATAGGCACTCCCTAGAATTTGCACTGCTGCCCACAACTCCATTCTTGGGTTGAGTTTGAGGTGAAAACACACAACATGGAAGAAAGGAAATGTCTTACAATGTTAAAAAAACTGGTTACAAGATCACCACCTCTTAGATATTATTTGATGAAACCAGTTACATTGTAAACTAGTGCAAGTCTATCTGGCATAGGAGCAGTATTACTGCATGTGGGAAAACCAGTTGTCCTAGATTCTACTGCACTGAAAGCGGTGAAAATGATTCATGGTCCGATTGAAAAAATAGCATAACTACAGTGCATGGCGAGGAACAGTTCTGCAGGTATATGTATGTTAGATAAGTTTATGTGGAGAGAGATCATATGCCATTACGGAGGACTTTCCTAACACAGTTGCATCAAGTATCATTATTATTTCTTCAAAGGATGATGTCGACTCTACAAAAATATATTTTAAAAAGTGTGGGAAAGACAAGCATATTGCAGATGGAAAAAAAAAATCTATCTAAGAGAAGAGGAAAGAATTGCTGAATTTGACTTTCTTGTGATATCTATCATTTTATTTCCACCAATTTCAGAAAAAAAAAGAAATATAGTCGCTAAAACACACAGTAGTGAAAAAATGCCCAGAAAAAAAAGAAAGTAAAAAATGCAAATAAAGATATAGTACATACGCTGTCGTGAAATTAATTGTGAGTAAGCTCTATCATTCAAATCAAACAGAATATTTGTAAAAAATCAGCTCCAGTCCAATATAATGGAGAGAATCCTAGAAGCATGCCTTGTGTGAAATATAAGGAAACAGCATGAGGTATTATGTTTTTGCCACAATGAAATGTCAAATTATGAAGTGACGTGTGGAATAGTTTACATAAAGTGGCATGAGTGTAATATGTTTCATATGAAGTGGCATGTGTGTAATATGTTTACATGAAGTGGCATGTGTAATATGTTTCACACAAACAATGGAAAAAAGAACGTGATACTGCAAGATATTCTAGAAAGACCATGCAGCAAACTAGAAAATGATGTTTCACTTGAAGGCGCTGCACTGGCTAATCTGCCTGGATGAGTATTTGAAGTGCCCACAGCCAATCAAAATATGAGATGCATCATTCTCCAGTTGTAACGCTAAATATACAAGCATCTTAGACGGAAGCTCAGAAAGGACAAAGTCTACAATGCTAGAACTGTATGAGGTCTAACTCACTAGTAGAGGAAACAGTAATAAGAAGCAAAAAAACATTAGGCAGACTTTCTGATCAGTGAGAAATCACTTGGGGTGGGTGGGGAGCTGCATGTTTAGGTCCAATGTTGTCAAAATAAAAGGTGGTCAGTTACTGATTAGAAACAGAAGACATCAGTAAGGGATAAGACTGACTTCATTTCATGACAGTGACAAGATATACAGACTTTGCAGTTTACCACATAATTTGAGCAGAGGCTCTCAGGTGATGACAGTTACAGGACAGAGCATTAGAAGACTATGCTGAGACAGATGTATATTGAGACCAGTTTTAGCAGAATTTGCCAGAGCCTGATTGTTTATTACCTGCTCAGACAACTCAACCATGTGAGTGCCTTATGTACCTCTAGAGACATCAGAAGAGCCAGAGGTGAAATTTTAAGTTCCTAACAGATGGCATGATTTTAAAACAGTTTCACAAGTCACAGCACAGACTGATTCAGTAGAGCTGCTCTTACTGGTTAAGTCTTTCTTGAGAAATGTGGGATTTATGTACACCTTATTACAGATTTAACTTATGTCTTAGTATTGATTAAAAACTGTAAAATTCATTCATTAAAAGAGGGGAATATTCAGTGCTTTTAAGAATCCCATAAGCCTCATGCATGTCACATGACATCCTTCTTCAGGTGGTTCTTTTGCATGCTAGGAAGGAAGGTGCAGTCATCACTCAGCTGTTCAGTATCTTGTTATTTAGCACTGACTGTGGACTACACAAGTTAAAATGTCAGAGACAATGCTACAGATATACACCAAATGTCTAAGGGAAACAGACAAGGAAACAACTTATTGGGAGACACTGATGTATAAACGTTCCCAGTACTTCACAACTACTGTGGCTCACTGATCATCATAGGCTGACTTGGACTCTTATTTTTTCCCATTCCTGTTGTAGCTCTGGTTTTAAAAACACAGCATTTCTTTTCAAAGCAGACAACCACTTGGAAGTTGTGAAGCTACTGGGATTATTTATATACTGATGTCTCCCAATAAGTCGTTTCTTTGACTGTTTGCTTTAGTTATTTGGCATACATCTGCAGCATTGTCTCTGACCATTGCAGGCTCTCAGGCCACAAGTAGGCTGCTAATAAGTCATGAGTCGGTTATCCAAAACAGAGTGCCCAACAAAGTAGATGTTCATTTTTAAAGACCATTACTTCAGTCCCAGTGACACTGACTCAGTAAAAACATTAATGTTTATGTGGAAATTTCCTCACGTCATTTAGAGGATTTTCTTGAGGTATTGGTATTGGTACTGCTTAAGGCTGTTAAGATTATGTAAGTATATCATCCAATCATCACATCCATAAATAGCATGTATAACATGTTAACTGCATGCGCGTGTATCTTGGCATCCATTTGCTGGTCACGGTCAGTGAAGATGCGGTCAGGTTTCCAAATGGGTTATCAACACAATCAATCCTTTGCTCAGTCTCAGTCTGTGTTCACTGAAAGGGGAAAAAAATGCCAGGAATGAGGGGGATTGCCTCCAGGTACTAACTCTCAAGATTCTGAAGAAGAGTTATTTGTGAGGCCTTCTGCAGTCTGGCATATAACCTTGGTCTTCTTGTGGATGAGTGATAGTACTACACAGATAGCCTTCCGAGAAGGTACTCCATGCAGATGAGCTGAGAATTCTGTTGTGTGCAATGTGGTACAGTGAATAACTTTGTTGTTTCTCCTTAGTCATTTGATCCAATCAAGTCAGCATGAAACCGAAGTGGAATAGATTCACTATGGCATGGACTATGGACTAAAAATGTCTCTAGAAGCCTAAAAGAAGCTGTTTATCTCATTTTTTTCCACAATACAAAACTGAATCCCCTTGTATTTATCATGTCAATTTTTAATATGTATATTTTGGCATGATCTTTTCTTTTCTTTTCTGGTTTAGGAGACCTTGAGTCTGATAATCATTTCTAATGTAAACATTCATAGTGATGTTGGGTAATACAGTCAAAGCCATCAGCATGTAGCAAGTGGATGACAATTTTGAAATATTTCCGGTATGTTCTAAAGTCCTAATCAGCTGCTGACATGAAATAATGTCTTGTTGGAAACATTGGTGAAAGCCCTTTTGATCCTGTGGTTTGTATAGTAACGAGCGTGAAACATGTGTGAATCAAGTCTGCCTGCACCAATTGTTGCTTCTTTAGATACTTCTAATCAGGTTGAACACTTAAAACGTGAAGAGGTAAAGGTATGAGCAGTCATCATTCCTTACATGGACCTTGTAATCAGGATATCCTTTTCATAATGAGCTTAGAGGACAATTTCCAATGACAGTTTGGTCGCCACCAGCTGGTGTGCAGGAAGCCTTAAGCCTCAAACCTGGCACCTCTCTTGTTCACAGTGTACATGCTGATTCTGCTACTGAAGGAAGTCCTACAGACGAGAGATATTCATTATTACTTGTATGTTGACGATATTCGCACATTTGTCTGCTTTACTCGGAAACTTGAACATGAGCCAGACTTTTCTATACTTCAAGACTGTCTGGAATCTAATCTTCAACAGGAAATGCAAAGCAGTTTAAAGCTCAGCCTAGGTAACTTGGAAATGGTACTAGTGCATTTTAGCAGCCATCCGTCGCATCTTCCTCCATACATGGAGAATTGTTAGAATTTATGGCACGTGTCTATGATTTTGTGATAACTCTCCATGGCAGAATGACTTCTTAAGGATCAGATGTCAGTCATTATCATCATCATATTATTAGCTTAAGACTACGCCTGCACCTGAAATGGGATTTAATTGTCAGACTTAATATTTAGCATCCATGCTACTAATATCATCCTGCTGTGGTGAATGGAATACCCTCTGTTTTGGGCTTTCACGTGAAAATGTAGCACAGGCACAGATGGTATAGCATTTTGCAGTCTATCTTTTGGCAGGTGCACCTCACACTTGCTATATTACACCTATGGTGCAGAATGCATACTAACAGCCAACTGCTTCCAGGAATTTTTTTAAAGATCTCTATTCTTACTTTCAGAACCCTAAATAATCAGACATGACTATTTAATCAAGTTTTTATTACTCTCTTCCCACACAGGTTTCTTAAGTCATTAGGTGAAAATTTGTTAACTATCCTAAAAACCTGCAGGGAAACATATGTCTTGATTTTAGTCACATATCTGGCTCCAGTCTTCTGGAAGCTGTTAAATTCTAGTGTGTAGTTTTGTGGTCTCCTTTAGGAAATATTTCAAGTACATTGTTATAGGTCATTTTCTTAAATCCATGCAGAATCTCCTGTTTTACATTGGGAAATATATTTTAATTATTTATTTGCACCATGTACGCTGTTTAGATTTGCTAGTCGTTAAAACACTGATATATTACTTTGAACTTAAGATGCTCAGTTTATAAGCACCATACATGTTAACAAACAAATGTGCCCTAAAATGCCCAGCCTATGTGCTGGAAGATAAGTTGTTCTACTTCATTGTTAATGAATTAATGAGCAAGTAGTGTTATGTTTAATTAAGAGATTCAAGTTCTTTGTGCCCCTGGGCAACTCTTCTCCTAGTTAAGATGAGAATCTGAAACTCTATAGACAACAGGATTGGTATGCATACACACATGCACACATATGCATGAACACACACACACACACACACACACACACACACACACACACACACACACACACACACACACACACTATTAAGGAATGACAAATTCTTGGGGTAGAATGGAAACACTACTCTGTACTTCCGATGAATCCCTTAAGAAATGTTGCAGACTATCCAATTATATGGGTAAAAGGACATACTGTAGCATGATTCAGTACATACTGTCACTCATGCACAAATGCATACATGACAGAATTTTAGGATTTCTGCTAGTACTTATAAAAGTGAAAATCTGCACTCGAGGCAACACCATGCAAAGTTTAACTACGATTTTTGTACAGGTGTAGTGCCTTAAGTGCATACGCCCCATAAGAATCACTCCTGTATCTGAGGTGTTAACAGGTTACATTAAAATCTCAGCTATAGGTTATGACATGACATGACCAGCTAATTCTCAAACTGCTAAGGTATGTGAGAGATGAATTTACACAATGTCACTGGCAGAAAAGCTCTCACATAAATCACTCCTAATGTTAATCATGTTGTCAGTAGTACATGTGCTGTACCAGTCACATACAGTTCAAAGCAAACAGCCACATGTACTGAGGCACTTAAATGTAACCTTCATAAACACCAGGGACCTCCTAGACAAAGCACACATAACAAATACCCTCAGCAGCCCAGAATGCACTCTTTCAAAACAACACACACGCTGTGATGATGTGAAGTATTGCCAGCTATGCCAGGAGAAATAGGGGAGTAGATGTGTAACATTTGCCAGCACAGCTAGCTAGAATTCAGTAAAAAAATGTTATTTGAATATCAAACTGATTTGTACAGATGCTTGTGTTGCAAAATGATTTGTAAAGTTGCTTGTGTTAAAAATGTACCAACAGTGGGCCCTGACTGTATTGTAACTGAATTAAATATATGTATATGTTAACAGAGGAAAATGGAAGAGAAAATGTTAATCTCAGCTCCAGCTAACTTTGGAAAATAGTAAGAAATTAAATTATTGGGCCTAGGCATAAAGATGTTATCTCACAGTTTTGAATGAAGCCAGACACGTAGTGTCTGTAAGAAGCATGGTTTGTTAGTCTCTGTAAAAGGAGTAGAAGTTTGTAATTGTTTTATGACTCCCAAAAGCTGCACTAGATCTGAGCAATGCTCTTGTGTCTGTATATTACTAACATGTGGATGCTAGATCCTGGCAGTTTCTAGCAATGGGGGGTTGCATGGGAACCAGACGTCAGGTGACCATATGTATGTGATTTCATTCTGTACAGAAATAATGCTTTGATATTTGGTGAGACAAAAGTCTCAGGGCAGCCTGTTCCTTGGAACATGACATAGAACAATTTCTCACCTACTTCATCTTGCCTTGCTCTAGTAAGTAACCAGGGTATAATAATCCTTTAGCTCAATCAGGAAAATATAGTGAGATTAGTTAAGTATTGTTCTTCTGTTACTGTGTGAACCTGTCCAATTGTGTTAGTTTTTATATTTCCTGTGACTGAAACTCAGGTGTTTACCGTAAATAAATATTTCATATTTTCATGTTCTTTTATTATTTATTATTAAATACATTTAAAATTTTCATTGTGGCTGGTCCTTTAGAGAATGTTTTAACCTTTGAGAGCATTTATATCTATCGGTGACACTGTGGCCTCTCCTGAAGCCAAGCTGTTTGGTCAACATTACCATTTGTATTAATATTAATTTCACTCAGTATAATTTTGGTACCCTTGCAACAGTTTATTTATTTATTTTATTTTATTTTTATTTTACATTTGTTTACCAGGCTAGTCTAACTGGATACATGTCCATTTTCATTAGAGGCCCGGGGAGATGAGCTCCAAGACAGAACAATGAAAAACAACAAGATAACAAATAGGTAACATTAAACAAAAATAATAATTACAATGCATATTACAGGTTAACACAGTAAATTTGTCAGTTCTGAGTGCAGGTATTATATAGCATACTGGTACACTATGTGGTGTTCTAGAGGGAGATAGTATTGTGGTCAATAAGGAAGGAATCACAGTTTATGAGTAGAAAGGGTAGGTAGAGTAAAGTATGAAGAGACACATAACTAGTCAGGGTTAGTACAGGGGCATAACCAGTGTGTTCTGAGGAACACTTTCAATTTGTTTTTGAAGAGTGTTAGCGAGGGAAGTGAGGAAAGTTCATTAGGGAGGAGATTACAGGCTTTTCCAACAGTATCAGAGAAGAGGGAGTCGCCAGCCTTGTTGTTTGGTTTAGAGGTAAGTACTAGAAGTTTGTGAGAAGACCTTAATGATTTCAGATTTTTGTAGGGGGGGTGATGAGTGTGGATAGAATAGGAGTTTTGGAAGGTTTGTAAAGAGTGTTGTGGGCTATGGATACACTCAGTATTTCTAGATGTAGACCTCTCTGCATCAAGCGCAATTTCCCTTAAGAGCACACAGGGAATACAGTCAGACTAAGGTCTGACTTTGTAGTGTCTGGTAGCAGTGATAACTACCTTATAGTCTGGGCAGAAGGGTTCACAGTGGGTAAATCTGTGCCAGCCTTTTCAGGTGTGTTTGTGTGTGTGTGTGTGTGTGTGTGTGTGTGTGTGTGTGTGTGTGTGTGTGTGTGTGTGTGTGTGTGTGTGAGTGTGTGTGTGTGCGTGAGCTACTTGGAGCAGGGACACAAAGCACTGGTTTCACAGAGAGGGTGCTGGAGGACTCAGCTGAGGACTTAACCCTATAGCTGTTCTTGTAGGGAGCCTTATTGGGATCCTGGAGGGAGACAGATAAAAATAAATCAAGACCCCAGGCTGACTGTATTCCCTGTGTGCTCTTAAGTGAAATTGCGCTTGATGCAGAGAGGTCTGCATCTAGAAATACTGAGTGTATCCATTTGTATTCCAAGTGAACGTCCCTCTGCAGTGTCACAGGTGAGGATTCAGGCTCCTTGATTACTGGCCCAGAGTGGGGATGTCACACCCATGTTAACACATATGACCGCATCTCATGGAGCATCTACGTCTAGGCCCATAAGGCAAGTCACCACACAATCCAACATTCTGGTTATTGGAGACTCCATTGTCAGACATACTGATGTCCCTCTCATCAGACTGAGTAAGGAGAAAGTCACAGTCAGTTGCTTATTGGGGTTCAGGATCTGTTGCTTATTAGGGGTCAGGATCTGCCACATTACACATGAGCTCTGGTCATTGGACCACAAGTACCAGAATGACTCAGTCATTGTCCATGCAGGTGTAAATGACCTGAGATGCAACTTCTTGGACTGTATGAAGAGACATCATGGAACTCTCAGTATATGTGTTCCAGGCTGGTATGAGCCTAGCACCGAGCAGGTTTTAACTTCTCCAGGGATGATACCACATTATGAACAGAAGATGACTGACATTAATAACTGACTTAGCTTCTGGTGTTATTCTAAGGAGGTGCAATATTTGTCAGTATGGAAGGAAATGGTCAACAGATCATGCTATTTTGCCAGACATGGCCTGCACCTCTCCAATATCGAATATCAGTGAAAACATTATATCCTGTCCATAGTGCCTTTTTTAGGCAATTCTAAACTGAAAGTACTTCTGATATAGCAAATCAAAACCAATAAAATATAAAGGTGTTACTGCTTAATGATAGAAGTCTAAACAAGAAACTCCACTCTCTACAAGCTCTTCCCACCCTACAGAATACTGATGTTTGTATGGTCACTGAGGCTTGGTTTAAAACCATGGAGAGCACATCAAGAGTGCAATGCTATAATGCCTGCAACACGTTTAGACCAGGTACTACAAAGACAGGCACTAAAGGGGGGGTGTCTTGAATTACATCAAAAATAAGTATACTTCAAGGCTGGTCAAACTGGACAATGAACTTGAGCTTCTCCAAATTCATGTCACCATAGACAAAATCCCCTACCGATTCCTCGCAGGCTATAGGTCCCTCTCTATGACTAAGAAAATCCATAACATGTATTTAAACTTTTGGAAATGCTCACCATCCAAACCAATACTATATTCATGGGCAACCTTAATTACCGCCGTATTAACTGGGATTCATATATGACATCAAACGTGCAGGCTCAACACACTGACCAGGGGTGCAAACATAATGGATCTGGCCCATACTAATATGGGAGAGTTCTGCACATCCCCTAGTGTAATGTCCTCTCTGGTAAAGTCAGACCACAAAACAGTCTCCTTTGAGGTGAAAATAAAACCTGGAACACCAGGTAACTCTAGAATGCTCAGGAACTACTCTAAGTTTAACTTTCTACTATTAAGTGATAACTTGGCAAACTTTCAGTCCCCCGAGAACACTGCTGCCTATGCAGAACTGTTCACAGAAGCCTTATATAAGCGTGTTAATAGCTGCATAGAGGCAGCTGTACCAGCCAGGAAGAAGTACAGAACTAACTCAAAAAACAAGCCACCCTGGTGGAATAACAGCATCAATAGACTGTATAATAGAATGAAAAAAAATCATGGCAAAAATTAGGAAGTGTCGCACCGAGAAGGATAAAAAAACACTCTCATCAAACTAAACAAACAACTAAGAGGACAAATAAAGTATACCAAAGCCAAATTAGTGGTAAATTTAGCCTCCCAGGCCAAGGACAACCACAAGGCATTCTTTAGCTATGTCCGCAACCTCAAAGGCAATACTCAATTGTGTGCAGAGCTCATCATTAATGGAGCCACCTTTACTGAGCCAGAAGATAAAGCAAACCTACTGGAACACAAATTCAGCTCCAACTTTACCCTCTCTCTCCCACTCAACTTCCCCTCAGGAAATACCATCACAGGTCCTCCATGCTCTCTCTAAGGTCTAGAACACTGCATCAGTGGGCCAAAGAATATCCCAGGTTGCCATCTAAATAGCATGAGACATGACCTATCAGGCCGTCAGACATTGCTATTTAACTGTACTCTCCAAACAGGCATCATGCCTCACTAATGGAGAACAGCAACAGTCCTCCCTCTGCACAAATGTGGGCCAGCTACAGACCCTGGAAACTACAGACCCATAAGTCTCACTAGTCTCACATGCAAAGCATTGGAAAGAATTATCATATACATTATCATTAGTGACATAGGAAACCTCCAGACACTGGACACCCTCCCACCTGGTGGATAGCCAGCTGGCTCACAGATAGGACCCACAGAAGTTAGAATTTGGGGAATCCACCTCTACAAAGAGGCCATTCACAAGTGTAATTCCTAAGGGATCAGTCCTGGGACAGCTCCTTTTTGCATTTACTTCTCTGAAGCCAAGGCCAATGTCAAGGGCCTCTGGCTGACTAAATTAGCAGAATGATTGAAAATTACTAGCAGTCATAGAATCCCCCATTGACACAAATTCTTCAGGAAGGGCTGACACAAACAAATAACTTGTGTCAGAGCCATGGACTAAAGCTAGATGCCAAGAAATGCATAAAAGTATCTTTTGGGAAGTCATCCACCTCAGTAACTACTGTATTACACACTCTTAAGATCTGACCCAGTAGTCAGGGACTTGGGGGCACACATAGACAGTAATTGAGCCTTTGACAACCACATGCTTTCAATGGTGAGGAAATCACTCTATGCTGTGCAACTTATAAACAAAGGTATGGCATCTAGGTCCAAGGAGGTCATTGTTCTACTCTATTTGGCATTCATCTGACCCATCTTTGAGTACAATGCTCCTTTGGTATGTACCTAACTAGGCACAACCAACAAATGGAATGTCCACAGAGTTTCCTTACTAAGAGAATACAAGGTGTAAGCAACATGTCTTCTGCAGACTACTTCAAGGCCCTATCCCTATATTCTGTCTCCAACAGGCTGTTGAACGGAAATCTATGCCTGGCATACATGGCATTGTGAGACCTCACTCTGATGAACCTCTGACATAACCACAGAGAAAATGGCACCAGAAATACCCATTCTAAAGTTTTAATGAGATATATAGGACCTACTGGAAAGACAGTTATGTATTCCAGAGTCCATCCTGTCTCTGGAACAGACTCCCCATCTATGTGAAGCAGACTTCCTCCCTAAACCAATTCAAATGTAACTTGGGCAACTGGATGGAGAGCAGGAATTTTCACTCCTGGTTTGGTACCTATGTCTGTAACAGACACAGGCAGCCTATATGTGGTTCATCTCCCAGACCCCTGCTTGTAAATGTTTCATTTCCCAAACTCCAGCTTATACTTATCAAGGGTACCAGAACTTGTTAGAGATTTGGGATGCATTGCTAGGTTTAAAAATGCGGTTGTTAGCCTAGTGCACACCTACAAACCTACTGTGCATCGCGTCCACAGATGCATTTTCTTTCATGTCTTTATCATTTTGTTTTGAAGAGTTATTCCAATGTACATTTCACATGCTATTCAAACAAGCAGCACACTTAGACAATAGCCTTTCAATAGGGTGCCCTTAGAGCAGTAAATAAACAGGGCATCGAGCATCACATTGTAGAAGAGGATGCCATTTTTTCTTGGATTAACAGTGGCTATGTATGTTTACTTGTGTAAAGAGTTTGTGGAAGTGCTGACTTTATGTATACAAAACCACTGTTTAATTAAAATGAAATAAGCTTAGAGGGTGGATAAAGAACACTCCATCTCTTATTATTTGGCAGTAATTAGTTTAAAAGAGCATCAATGTCGAAAATAAAATAATTTATTAGTGTCTATGTTAACAAATGTTAAATTCCTTAAAATGGTTGTTATGGTCATTTCCACATCAATGTCAAAAATGAAATAATGTATTAGTATCTATGTAAACAGATGAGAAATTCCTTAAAAGTGGTTGTTATGACCATTTCAACATCCTTTAGATGAGATGTGTGGCAGCAGACCTGTAATTAGGTCATCCCCCACTCCACTCCCAAGGTGGGAAGCAAAAAAAACAATACTTCTGAAACTGAAGCAAGCTCTTTATGATTAGATGTCAACACTTTTTACTCTTGTTATGCTCATACAGTTTTCTGTGTGGAATTTCTTACTGTGAATCAAGATAATCTGAGTGGGAGTATAAGTTCTTACTGTGATTTCTTTACTATTGTCTTACAATGGAATGCTGTCGTCCTTTAAAGAAATACCCAGGCAGTGTGTTTGGGTTTAAATATCTATTGCTTTTTACATTCTAAGTTATAGAGTACATCAGGGTTTGATCTTGGATCTCCAGTGTTTAAGCTGCCACTTGGGAATTTAGTTAGGAGAAGAGAGCTGCTCCCTCCATCGGGAATGTAGGGAGATGGTGCAATCTTTGCAGATGACTAGGAGAGGTTCATTGTTGGCTTAGCAGCAGTAAGTCAAAATGAGCATGCATAACAATGAAACCTTGGAAATGTGTGCCACCTTGTACTATTCCTGTGCTTTGTCACTTCTGACATCTGTTTTTCCAATAAGCAGAACTTTGCATCAGAAGAGTGTAATTTAGGTGTTTGCTCAATGGCTGCCTGACATTTGGGAATCATGTGGCTCACATGGTTAAGCCATTTCATTTTCAGCTTAGTAACACCACAAAATTAAGCAGTTAGTATATACTGAGGAGGTCTCTGCTGCTATTCATGCCTAGTCTTGTCTTACCTTCAGTGTAACAATGTCCATTAAACTGAGCTTCCTTGGAGATTGCACAAAGCTCTGCATTATGGCTACTTAGCAGTACACACCATTATTGAGGCATTATTCCCATGCTGATTTTGTATAATATTTAAAATCTTGACAATAGTATTTTTATTACTACATGACTTGGGCCCCATTTACTAGAACAAGGTAACTGTTTTGTATTGCTTGCCTCAGGTGCTGTGTCCTGTGACTGTGAGTTTGCTAGCAATGCCTGGAGCATAGATTCATAGATTGTTACTCGTCTAATAACCGGGGGGTGGGGGCTTTCTAAGCCTAGCCAAGTTTTCCTAAAAGAATAATGATGTCCTGTATCTGCACAGGACAGTATGAGACAGGCTTTATTGATTTTATTTAACATTTGATAACTGGGAAAGTCCGACTTGGAACAAAGCCAATCTTCAGCAGAGGCCCGGGGAGAAACACTCCAGATGCATGTCTTTGTAACTTTATAAGCTATCTCTGTCCATAAGGGACATGGATGCCAGGCCTGGTGTAAATTCCCTATTCCCCATCCACTAGTCTATGTTACACTTAAACTGGGTAATAGACTAACTCAGCTTCACATAGATGGGAAGCCTGTTCCATAAGACAGGCAGTCTCTGGGACACATCTGTCTCTTCAGCATGTTCCCTAGACCTTATACTTCAGGTACTCTTTAACTTCTGATACTCTTTGACTTACGAATATGTTGGAGACTTATAATTGTGGGGTTTGTGGATGCCTTGTATGCCAGGCATAGATTACCTCTTCATCAATCTGTAGGAGATTGAGTAGAGGGAAAGGGCTTTGAGTCACTCTGCATAATGCAGGTTTGTTACACCTTGTATTCTTTTTGTAAGGAACCTCTGAGGTCACTCTAGTTTCTGCATATGCCTGGCCAGGTAAATACCAAAGGGAGAACTGTACTCAATGATTGGTCTGATAAGGGTGGAGTACAGTGGGATAATGACCTCTATGGACCTAGATGCCATGCCCTTACCTAAAAGAAGGGCAACATGAAAGGATGTCCTCACCACTGTGGCCACATGGTGGTCAAAGGTAAAACTACTGTTTTGTGTACCCAAATCCCTGGCCACTGGATCGACTTTTAAGGGCATATTATCAGCATGGCAATAACCAGGATGGTTGACTTCCCAAAGGGTACAGTTATGCATTTCTTAGCATTGAGTTTAAATTCATGGCTTTGGCACCATTTGTTAGTCAGAGATAGACCTTCTTGAAGAATGCTAATGTCTGCAGGGGAGTCAATGATAACTCCTAGCTTGCAATCATCTGTAAACTTAGTCAGACATAAAACTTCAGCATTTGTTTTCATTTCAGAGAAATAGATGCCAAAAGGAGCATTGCTTGAAATGTCTAGTGCTTCATCACTGGTGATTCAGGTTCTGCACCTCTGGTGTTTACTATCAAGGTGGCTTACAGAGTGTTCTACCTGGCTTACTTTAAGAGGTCCTTAAAGAGTTATTTATTCAGTTTGGGTTGTAATGATAACCAATGTGGAACATGGTTTCTTTTATTTTTGTTACATACCTTGTATGTTTTTACTGTATTCTACAAATATATGGTGACTACGTATTTTGACATAAGTTGCTATGCAAGTACCAGGGGTGGATAGTAGACATTTTGTTTTAGAGTACAACCAGAAAGGAGGTGGGTGCTATTGTAATGAACTGTAGCAGTTATGAAAACTATTACAAGAATAATCTTATCCTCCTTTTTATGATCAACTTTTTATGGCTAATGGACTACTGAACTTGGAGCTGGAAAATAATTTTGTATTAAGCCTGAGATTTAGAAGTGACCTTTGTAACTAATGATGAAGACTGGTTAACATGTGCAGCTGATCCCTGGATCTGTGAAGGTCATCTGCTACATTCTTCAAATTCATACAACCAGAATCCGGAAGGAATAAAAACCTTGGCTCTAAGAAAACCAAAGACAGTCTATGTCACTTGTTTCCAGGTCAACACTGAAGCACACATCCTGTGCTATAACCAGCTCCCTGGCATACAAGGATAGAGTCATGACTACAGCATAGGTGACCTTGAGTTTGATTAGCTGCCTCATATGTCTGTTGGAGCTGGAATAGTGAGGATTGCATTGCCCAAGCGGGGGTGGGGTGGGGGTGAAGCAGTACATCCAATGCCACAACGTCTAAAAGGAGATGTTATAATGGAAGGGATGATGCAAAAGGACATGAAGCTGTGAAACTAGTAACCTTCATGTGGGCATATGGTGGGGTGGTGGGAGACATGTGGCCTCCCATGAAAATGAGGTTACACATTTCCTACCCAGGAAGGGGTTACGGCCTATACCATACAAAGTTCTCACTACTAAAAGTGCAGTGACAGCATGGATTTTGCCACTGATAATATAAAAAAAAGTCTCCTCCAGTGAAACAGAAGTTCTAGTCCCATTAACAGCTCTACAGAGTTGCAAGGTGTAAATGGGGTGGGAAGTGGAATGGTAGTCTTTATCCATTAGCACCTCAGTTGGATGTGAGATGTTGGAGGGATTGGGAGTGTACAAAGGCACTCGTCCTCCATTGGGCTTTCCCTGAGTGTGTGAGGCATTGGGAATGAATAAATGATCACAAGAAAGAGGAGGACTGATGAATATGGAGAATTATGTCACCTTTGCTGGAACTCAGTGAGAGATCAAGCCACCCTAACAACCGTCTGGATGATAGCTCTCTGGTTCACTTTCACCTTCTTGTTTGGGGTGCCCTGTACAGGGGAATAAATAGGCCCAAGTCTAAGTGGCGGGTAAATGATAACTATCAGACATGGGAGGAGGCATAGAAAAAACATGTCTAAGGAACAGGGATAAGACTTAGTCTCCACTCAAAATTTATACACATTCTCCACTTTAACTGGAATCAAAAGCCACCCTAACCCACAGTAAAAATTTGACTTCTGCTGGTATGGCAAAGCTGTGAGAAGAGCCCTCTCTGCTGAAAAGTTGTTTTGTCATATAACAAACATCATGTCCAGAGGCAAAGTCACACCAGCAGCTATGGTGAACGTACACTCAGTACAGATGCTTGTCTCAACAGGCTCAACTGTGTGACCTTTTTCTCACCTTGGGATTAAAAGAATGGACATAAAGAAGATTCCAGTGCATGATATGTGGAGTGCTCCATGTTTTAGCA
This sequence comes from Protopterus annectens, assembly GCF_019279795.1. Lineage (NCBI taxonomy): Eukaryota > Metazoa > Chordata > Ceratodontiformes > Protopteridae > Protopterus > Protopterus annectens. The sequence goes on from NC_056741.1 coordinate 1,571,180,789, forward strand.
GTAATTATGAAACTGTCCACTCTGATGAAGCAGAAGTTTTTAAAGATGTGTTTAAATATCGATGTTACTATAATTATTATTATTATTACTTTATTATTTTAATTTTGCTTTAATATTGTTAATTTATCTGGGTATAAGCATCATTCTGAATCAGTATAACAACATTCCTAATGTCAATAGTTGAGACTATTGCAATTTAGAACTTCATCAATGCTACCACTACCAGTACAATGTATAAAAATGCTAATGAGATACAGGTAATCTAGGTAAGAAGAGAAGGATGACTGTAAAGGGATTCAGTAAGTGTTTACCTGTTTACTGATAAACAGAAACGTTCTGAACAGAAATTTCAGCAAAATGTTTTGCAGTTGCTTATATGAAATGAAACTAATCAAACTAGTGTACAAAAATACAACGTGCCATGAGATATAAACATGATTAAGCAAAGACTTCTGGCTAGATTCAAACAGATTAATGGAACTTCTGAGGTCTCTTCTATTTTTGAAGGGCTTCACCAAACAAACACACACTCACACACACACACACACACACACACACACACACACACACACACACACACACACACACACACACACATATGCATGAAAGGGGAGATCCTTTATTCATTTCTCAGTTCTAACTTACTCCATGGTCAGTAAACCTTTGTGCAAGTCAAAAAAGATTTCAGAAGTTCTTTTAAGCTGGTTCCGATCAACAGTCTTTGACAAACTAGTCTATAGGTATGCATAAAACATATGATATACAGCAGCAAATCTTATATTTTACACTAATTGTTACATTACAAATGCAGCATTGTGACATAATGGTAAAAGTAAACAATAGCAACAGGCAAATATTTGAAAAGCAAAGCTCTTGTCATGCAAATAAACTGAGAAAAATTGTGTGTGGGTGCATGTGTCTGTATAAATATCTATATCTATCTATCTATCTATATATATATATATATATATATATATATATATATATATACACATAGATAAATATAGATAGATGTGTGTGTGTGTGTGTGTGTGTGCATGTGTGTGTGTGTGCTAGTTGGGTGATGCAGAAGCAGTATGACTAATGCCTAAATACTGTGTATTTAAAATTGCACTTTTGAGTACTACTGGTCGTTATGTGACAGTATTATGCAGAAATTCATGCATGCTGTTGACATGTTAGTGACCAGCCTTGAAGAATAAAATAGTTGTTCTCCAGTTTTGTTCATTTTGGACAATAGTCAACATAGGTTCATGGCTGGAGGAAGGTTGACAGTAACACATGATATGATTGGGTTACATGAGAACTTGACTGAGAAGTACAAGTAAACATAGTCTACCAATACTTGCCCATGCCTTGTGACTCAGTTACACCAAGCAAAGAAAAAAAATACAAGGGGCTTAAGGGATGTCAAGGACATGTCTAGACCTGGTCAGGTAGTTGGTTTACCTTTAAAAATGCGATCTCAACATGATCGACCACGCTTCCGTGAACTCCAAAACGCGAACGTCCCAAATGCTGAAAACCATATATGTGAACGGCTAAATCTCAAACTCTTTTGACCCATGGTAGCACTGGTGTGGAGGTGTGGCTCGGACGGAAACATCAAAATTCGACATTAATTCGATATTTAAGATGTGTTGCAGATTCAAATTCACGGAAAACGTGTCGATGAAGTGGTAGGTCAATCATATGTGATAGATGATATAAAGGTAAACTCAGGTAGTTCAGTCAGCTAGAGTATTACACAACAACTGTTCACATGGGGCAGTGAAAGTGCATCTGCACAAAGCTCTTTTTGCAGAATTTGAGACAAACTTGCTACTGACTGAGGATACAACTATTCTGTTGCTTGTCCTGATTGCAATGTCAATGACAGTTGAGCTGGCCCTCTTAATATCTGATCACCTTTTGGACTTTTCTTCTTCCAGCTGAGATACACAGCAACTAGGCCTGTGTGCTGCTGCACAAACAGTTTAAAAATGAAGGTGGGTAGCTGAGAGAATATAATAATTAAAGTACAGTAATTGTAACTGAAAATATGTTCTGTCAGTACAATATGAGTAGGGAAGTCAAAACATTATTTGAATTGCAGTTCTTTGAGTATTGGGGTAGAAATTAAGAAAAAATAAAAATGTTTGAGAAGTAGGACAGAAATTAAGACAAATAAACAGCTGAACAGTAGAATGATTAAACTGCAAGGACAGAGCAGGTCCTTCAAGCTGAGAAAAATGAACACTTACTGATGCAGTCATTTAAATGATCAGACTTGGTAGAATTAAAAAAAAAAATCCAGCAAAAACAGGATCTGGACTAAGGGTCAGAACCTGCCGACACTGGAAAGCTGTTGTGCTCTTTCAGGACCCAGTCATGGTGATGGCATGTCTTCTGTCCCTGTACACTTTGCATAACTCTAATGGGGAGCAGTAATGTGAACTGGTGGGCTTTCATAGTTTAATAGTGTGAAATGGTGAGCTATCATTATTTAGTAATGTGAAATGGTGAGCTACTATTGTTTGGGGATATTAGTTATTTAAATTTAGTTCTTGAAATAAACACAAAAATCTTGCTTTTACTGTCAGTGTTATGATCAGAGTTAAAATATGCTGGTCTTGTCTTAGATTTTGTTTTATGTCATTGCAATTTCTGCAGCAGGGGAATTATTTGCTGGCCTAAGCATGGTTCTTGCAATGGGTAAGACACTTCTTCCTACCAGTAAGTAACAGTTTCACAGCTAAAATGATTACATTATTTTGGGACAGTAAGAGATTCATCTACCCCATGTTTAGAGATGTGGTAGAAATATCATTCTGTTCTTTTAATAAATCAGCCAGGCACTTTGGATGTTAGGATGGCAGTAGAACCATATGCACACAGCAATTCTGAGGGATGGGACACTTTTTTTCAAATTTTCCCTATGACCTAAATTATTTAGAAATGGCTCTATGGTAGGATCATAAATTAGACTGTTGCATGACTCAGTAGTAGAACATAGAAACAAGAATAAGGTGAGACTGGCATTGGTAGGAATAAGGGATGTCACAACTGGAGTTCCACATGAGTCAGTTCTGCATCCAGTACATGCCAGTATGTTCATTGCAGACACATCGGAGGAGGAAGGGGGGTGGACCTCTTCAATGATGAGACAAAGTTAGGTACAGTACTGAAAGATTGTAATGGGATAGTTTAACCCAGGTCTGGAAGGGCTGAGCATGTAAGCAGAACTGTGGAAGTTGTGAGTGACTGTAGGTGTACAGCACTTGGTCCACAGCAATCCTGGTGTGAAGCATCAGACTGGTGAGTGATAGCAGACCGGAAAATGGATTGGGGCATGTTGTTCACCCCCAGAATTGGGCATCAAATGCCCAGAATGATAGTGGTGGCAGCAGCAAACAGAATGTTGGAGTGTACCCTCAGAAGGGGTGGCTTCCAGAAGTGAACAGGTAAAGTTTCTCCTATACCAGGCCCTGCTCTGTACATGCATCACCTCGAGTAGTGGGCACAAATCTGGAGGTTGTACAGAGATGGACAGTAGACTGCTGGAAGGAGTCCAGAAGAAATTGTATGGCTAAAAACTACAGTAATTAGAGCTTTTTCTCACTAGAGACTAGAAGGACATGATATGTGTACATAAGAACAAATCAGGCAATTGTGAAGTTGTTACCCTGAACAGAAAGGATGGGAGGGAGAGGACACAGACAGCATACTATGGTGACCAGATATTCCACAGATATGTGAAAGTATTTCACAGATAGGGTGGTGAACTCATGAAATAGATTAGCAGTCTCAGTAGTTCATGAAATAGTGCACTTGCTCTTGGCACAGAAGGCTGTGATTTCTATTTCCACACTAGGTATTTTGATTAATTTTCCAGTGCTGACACTGCAGTGCTGCATAATGATGGTGCTGTAATTCTGAGAATATCATCCTTTGGATGAGACATTAAACCAAGGGCCCATCTGCCTGAGTCACTGGGAGCTCAAATGGAGGGAAAAAGTCCTATGGCACCTTTCAAAAAAAAGAAGCCGAAGTTCCCCTCTGCCTGGCCAAAGTCCCTCCAGTAGTATAGATACCATCTTAAGGCCATTGGCCTAGTGAGACTAACCCTATCAATGAAGTGTAAATAAACTACTGAAACAGGGAGGAGACAGAAAATCCATGGTAGCTTTCAAGACGTCTTTGAACAGGTGGAGACAAGTTGAGGAGGAAGAGGGAATAAAGGGGAGTTAGAATGCTGAAAGAACTTAAAGAGCAGACTAGATACTTACTGTCTTCTTCTGATATCATACAAATGTCATGCAATGTAATGTCATTTTAGAATTTGTAAAAGTAGTGGGTGGGGGCTTACCCTCAAAATGCTTAGGAATGAACAAAATCAGAGAACAAATAATTCATTCTTTTATTCATTTGATGATATGGTACAGAGGCTCTATGCAACCCCAAGAGAATAAATTACTTTAAATGAACATGAGCATCTTCATTTAGCACCTCAGAATAAAGTCTAGTGGTTTACTTTGTCTTCTGCTTAACAAGGAGATGTAACAAACTCATTTAACTGTTTTGCGCAATTTAGCTGATATTTACTGTGTTTTGTGTTACTTCATGCAGTGAAATTAAACAAGCTTACCACATTCCTCAACTTAACATGAACATGATGCAGTTTTCAGTAAAAAAGTACATGTATTACACACTAACATGCAATGGTTCAAAAAGCGCATGCAACCACACAAAGACGTGAGTGTGTGTGTGTGTGTGTGTGTGTGTGTGTGTGTGTGTGTGTGTGTGCGTGTGTGCGTGTGTGTGTTCGTGTGTGTCTGTGCGCACACGTGTGTGTGTGTGAGTGTGTGTGTGTGTGTGTGTGTGTGTGTGTGTGTGTGTGTGTGTGTGTGTGTGTGTGTGTGTGTGTGTGTGTGTGTGTGTGTGTATACACATACTACTTAGGAAATTTGAGCTGTCCTTCATAGTGAAGAGGATCACAACATCACGCACATACAAACACAAGCACACACATACACAAATATTCACAAACACATTTATATATAATGCAAAATGCACAAGGTTATAAGTTAGAAAGCATTAAGCTACTGAAAAGAAAAGGAAGCTTGATCTCTGTTGTTTTAAGGGTGATATCACTTCCAGTTTCTTTTAATTCTCTGTCTCCCCACCCCCAACTCTTATTCACAAATCTGAATAGGCAAAATACTTACGGGGATTCCATGCTCTTCCTGCAGTGTGTTATTGAAAGAGGAGGGTCTGCAAAAACAAGGAGGGACAGAGAGAAGGTTCTAGCAAGCTGCAAGAATATTAGTACAGAAAAAGGCAACAAAAAAAATGCAAATCATATACAAGGGATGCACAAGTGTGCTACCTGTAAGACTGAACAACTGAGTGTGTACATGTTGATACTGTGTACTGCTACACATCTTCAGCTATCTAAACAAGCATCCAATTTACAGATCTAATGACGTGGTTCTCAAAATAAATTAATGCAATGGTAATTAGCAGATGGCAGGGTCATAAATAATTATACAGAATGCAACAGCTTCCATTCTTGACTTATTTCTGCATCACAGCAGCATGTCCTTGAGTCTCAATTTACAAAGAGAGCTAAACTGTGATTTAGTTCTTTCTGCATATCTTGTGAAACAGTGGCTTCAACTCCAGAATTAACTAAGTCAGCACCTTAATTGTCAATGCTAAATGACAGCACTGCATGTGTATCATGAAGAACTGCTTACAAGTGTCAAGTGCAATGTAACGTTTTTGTGAATGCTCAGCAGTGTGATTGCATGATAAATACTAATGTTGTATAGCAGAGCATTTATGGTGCCGCATTACATACTGGAGACATGGGGTTTGACTTCAGTCATTTCTCAGCTGCATGCTGCATGGCTTTAACTGTGTCTCTTAATTTCCTTATCCATCCAGTTCATCCTTTTAAAGAGCCCTCTACCTTCATTAAATGTACATAGCTAACAATGAGATCTGAATTCTTTATAAAAACAGTCCAGAATGTTTTGTCAGAAAACTTTGCATGCACAGGTGTGTGTTGGACTTACACATTATGCATCAAAAATACTACAGCATTTCAGTGATATTTTGTTTCTTTTTTAATGCTTCTTACTGGAGACTTCATGAATGAAAACTCTTTTGCAGTTTAAGCTTAATACTTCTGTACTATACTTTGTAATTACCTGGTATGAGTGTGTGTGTGTGTGTGTGTGTGTGTGTGTGTGTGTGTGTGTGTGTGTGTGTGTGTGTGTGTGTGTGTGTGTCTGTCCATGCACACTCTACAAAAATATGGTATCAAGACCTCATTAAGCACATCATTAACTAGAGCTCTTTGCTTTTCTTACAGCACTGTGGTCATTCAGTTATATATTTTACTGAGCATTTGCATTCGGTATGATTTGTTCTCATAACAGTCTTTTATTTAGATTTATAATTTCTCTGATCATGCACAAATTTTCTAAATGTTTCCAATACCACTCAGACACCACTTAGCATATACATATATATATATATATATATATGCATACATGTACAAATTATGTATAATGTGTATATGTATATATATGTATATTACAGATACACAGATATATATGAATCCCCAGGGTGTTCTAATTCCCTGCACCCCTGACTTGAACATGCTGTCTAGAAACCTTGAGCTGTCCTTGGTGCTGAAAGTATCATGACTTCACGATGTGCTTTGCAGTACAAATGAAACAAAAGCTCTTTTCTCTGGGGCTGATTCAGCATACTGAAAATTCTCTTGCTCTGCAGAAGGGAGATGGCTGGAATTAAAATCAACCCTGTTGCAGTCATTTTTTTTTAGTCCACATGTTTTTGACCCCCAAAAGAATTTTGAAATATCCTACCCACCTTTCTTTCTTTTCAGTTTGCGTTTACGTTGTTTGTTGACAAAGCAGGCGGCCAGTGTGCTGAACAGAATAGCTGCAGCAAGGAAGCATATTGTGGCTACAATTCCAGCCAGCACAGGCCGTGCAAGACCTTCTTCTGGCACATCAGGCTGCGGAAATGCATCTGGCAAAGTAGAAAAGAAAAATATAAATTTATACTTAAACATGAATGTGTATTATCCTTGAAGGATGCAGGCTACGCGTGCGCGCTCGCACACACACACGCACACACACACACACACACACACACACACACACACACACACACACACACACACACACACACACACACACACACACACACACAAACACACACACTTTTGACCTTGGAAATAACTGATTACTGCAGATTTTTTTATCTCTTAGACTTCTAAACTAACTATGACTAAATTTAAATCCCTACAATACAAACAATTTACTCTTTCTCTTGAAAGCTTCCTCAATATCATCTTATAGCGGATAACCTCATTGCAATTAAACTCATTTAACATATAAATAAGAAAAGCTAGTAAAAACTGCTAATATTAAAGAGTTTCCTATGAACCAAAGATATACTAAACTAGGTGCAAGAATTTCTAAAGTATGTTAAAGGTATTTGCAAAATAAGTTGATATTGGTGTTACTAAGTGGATTAGTAATTAATGTTGGTTACTGCTACTACTTTATTAGTATATACTTAGAAAGCCACAGCAGTTTTAGCTGACCCATGATTCATACAATTAGATCCGTCAGACAGAATTGATCAAGAAAGCTTTTTTTTTTTACTTTCTTCAAAGCTGATCAACCTAAGAGACTACAATTAGATAAGAAGGAGCAGGTGTTAAAGTCCCTGTGTGAAAAATGGGAGAGGGGGGCTTGGCTTTACTTATCTCAAGGTCCTGTCTCCAGTCAAACAACTGGCTGAGATAAATTGTAGATTGTATAAATGCTTTGCAAATAAGAACCATATTCAAAAGTATTTGTACTGGAATGAGCTGCAGTGACAGCAGCTGAAAAGGAAAGACTAGACTTCCATAGCTCCAGAAACAGTTTCCAGCTCACCCAAGAGCATCCCCAGGCATTGTCTGGTAAGATAGGAGATATAACCCCAAGAACATGCTCTGGGGCTGCCCCAGAGCTTTCTCCTAATGAGCTCAGCCTTTTACACCTCCTGTGAAACATCCACAATAGCCTCCAAACCACGTCAACTAATTCCACTCAATGAGAACAGCAGTGTCTCTCTTTTGAATTCATCCCAGAATGTTAAACTCACTACTATATCATGGAGCATGAGATCAGTTACTCTGCAAATACATGTATCTATGAGCGCACCCTTTTTGTCACTACTGAAAGTTCCTGCCTAAAGGTAAGAATGTAAATGAATACTGATGGGTAAAATGAGACTTTCATCCTAGGATTCAGCTCTTACTTCACCACCAAATTCCAGTACAACCCCTAGCAATAGTGCCACTGATGCAACCATCTATTGACCAATCTGTCTATTCTCTAGAACTTCACTGAACAAGACCCTAAATTACTTAAATTCCTCCAGTTTTGTTGCTGCTCCCTCTTTAATCTTCAAAGAGCAATACTTTTATGACAGAAAGACATGCCTTCTGATTTGAAGAACTAATTTGCATGCATATCACTTTACATTAGACAGGAAGCTATTCCAGTGCATCCTGGAGATCACAGTTACTTAAGGCAAAGAGTACATCATCATCTGTAAAGATCAAAGATGCAACCTTTACATCCCATACAGGAGTGTTTCCAGACCTTGGCTGCACTATGATGTCATGCCCATGAAAGTTATGGATAGGAGAAGAAAAAAGATGCACCCTTTTTGGAGTGCTGTGCTTACCTGAAATGTATTTGAGTTAATGCTGAAGCTGCAAACACACCAACTCAATACTTGAATAATGGAATAAAATGGCAGACAGCATTAGCCCTGGGACTACTGTAACACCTAGTTCAAGACATTGTAGAGCACATTGTCATATGTTTTCTCCAGTTCCATGCTGTTCAAATAGAAAGTCTGGATAATCTTCCATGAGCCACGAGTACTTGTACAGGGACAAAGCGATAACACTTTGTGGAATGACCAAGACAGAATCAGTGATGTTCTTCATTAGATCACTGTTCCCATTAACCATTACAATATGGGGCATATCCTGCCAAGGATTCAACACTTCCAGCCAGCCTATAGAGCTTCCAGCACCTTCATGATGCATGCAGTACATCAGCCCCTAGCATGAGAAGGTCTGCCAATATAAGAGGGACATATGGCAGGCCAAAACTCAGACCTTTCTTGATGTTACATGTACGTAGACCTTCAACAGCTTTGTAGCTTGTGGTTCCAGTGGCCTGCTTCAGGCAGAGAGATCATTCAGATAAGTACCATGCTTTGACTCCTTCTCTCTTTCTTTGTTAAAGATTTTATAAAAAATCTTTACATATGTATGTTAGGAAATGCAGCAAGTCCCCTATAAAGACATGCATCCATTTGTGTTTTGTCTCTGTCTGAGGAATACTATAGTAGGTTATGAAATACATGCAGTCCTTTACACCAAAAACAAACAAGAGTAGGTGTAACTCCCTAAGAATATTTCTTGAAAATAAATATCTGAAAGATTTGGTGCAACAACTGTGTCAATTAATTCCCTAGCAGCAAGCCTCCCCCCTCAGTCTAAGAAGTAAAAACTATGACTAGATGTGATGGACAGAACTGAAATAACCACCTCTATTGCATACGCTCAGACCAGTAATACTGCTGAGGCATTTATGCAGGCATCAGGCCATCAGTCTGCTTCATGCAGACTCTGTAGCACATCCTTTTCAGAGTTTGCTTAAATGGCCAGGGAACCTCACACATCTAAATGGAGTATGCCAGGAAGGGAGAACCCAGCATTACTTTGTCTGAGAGTGAGGAAAGCAGACATCAAGTACTGGCAGGGAAGAGACTGGCAGTTTTTTCATGGAGGTCTGGCCAGTGGATCCAACTACTAAAGATCATACACTTCAAGACTCCTACGAAGAGCACTCATAGGTTCATAGTTTCATAGGTAGGTACTAGGCTATCGGCCCTGGGGCCTATACAAGCCCAGCCAAAAAGGTACCCTGGCTTTTGCCACCCAAGAAAATTATTTTCCTGTGCCACTGTCGAGCAGAGCCACAGGGGTGCTCCCCGGGGTGAATTTCCTATTTCCCATCCAATCATCAAGATTTTTCTTGAAGAGTGCTAATGAGGAGCTTTGTTTGATATAGATAGGTAGTTTATTCCAGAGTATGGGAAGTCTCTGGGACAGGAATCTATCCCTCCGGCATGTTCTGTTTATTGTGGTGACAAAGTTTAGGTCCCTAGAGCGTGTAGCTCGAGGGATTGGGGTTTCTTTAAGTGGAGCATGTCCAACAGCTCTGGGTTTGACATAGCTTTGTATCTTAGGCAGAGATCACCTCTGAGTAGGTGATATGCGATGGAGTAAAGCTGGAGTTTTTTGAGACGGTCTGCATAGGGCATCTGTTTGAGGCCCATAATCCTCTTTGTGAGGTATTTCTGCGGCCTTTCCAGTTGTTGTAGATGTCTTGTGAGGTACATACCAAAAGAGGTGTTGTACTCTATAATGGGTCTAATGAGTGATGAGTAGAGGGGAACAATGACCTCTTTTTTTCTGGATGAGAAACCATTTGTGATAAGGTGTGCCATGTAGAAGGATTTCCTGACTACTGTGCCGATGTGATTATCAAAGGAGAGACTACTGCCCACCTGTGTCCCAAGGTCTCTTATCACACTTTCGGTGTTAAGTATACTACCACCTATTTTGTAGTTCATGGGTACAGAGTTTTTACCAAAGGGGATGACAATGCACTTTTTGGCATTGAGCTTGAGGCTATGGCTTTGACACCAGGCATCTGTCTCAGTGAGGCCCTTTTGCAGGATGTCCACATCATTATAAGTTTCGATTATGGCTCCTAGTTTTCAGTCATCTGCGAACATCATTAGCCAAAGACCTTCTGTGTTAGCCTGTACTTCAGAGAAGTAGATACCAAACAGGAGAGGACCCAGGACTGAACCCTGTGGTACTCCACTTGTCACTGGTCTGAAGTTGGATTTGGAATCTGCTACTTTCACAGTGTGGGTTCTGTCAGTGAGCCAGTTGGCAACCCATCTTGTGACATAGGGTTTTATACCTAGTTTAGTGAGTTTATCTATAATTCCAGAGTGGGGGATGGTGTCAAAAGCATTGGCAAGATCTAGATAGGCTGTGTGAATCACCTTACCCTTGTCTACAGCTTTGGTGACTGCTTCAAAGAAGTCTATCAGGTTTAGGAGACATGATCTGCCTTTTACAAACCCGAACTGGGTGGGATCCAGAATTTGGAGATTACCAATGTCTTTGTTTATAAGTTCCATGATGATATGTTCCATGGCCTTGCAGATCAGGCTCGTCAGGCTAATAGGGCAGTAGTTCCCGGGGTCCGTGGTGGCTCCCCCCTTGTGGAGTTGGATAACTGTCACTGTGCGCCATTCAGCAGGCACAAAGCCTGAGGTGAGGCTATGACTGAACATGGTACTTAGGTGGGGTGCCAGTTCATTCTGTAGTTTGTGTAGAACGTAGCCTGGGATGTTGTCTGGTCCCATTGATGCTGTGTTCTTGGCTTTGGAGAGTGTGGTTTTTACCTGTGCAGCCATGATTACAGGAAATTTGCATTTTTCCAGTATAGAGATGGGCTCTTTAGGGGGTGAGAGGGGGGTAAAGTTAGCACTAAACCTATCTGCCAGGATGTTGGCAATATCAGTTGAGTCTGTATATTTAGTGCCATTGTGCTGTAACTCAGAGCAGATCTGAGTGTTGCCATTGAGATTCTTGACATAGCTGTAGAATGCTTTATGGTTGTCTGGAATCAGTGGCGATTTTGTTTTCATAACTAGCTTTGGAGGATTTTATCAGGGATCGCAACTTCTTACTGAGGCTGACCAGGGAGCTCCTCCACTCATGGGATTTTACACTCTTTTGCAACAGTTTCTTCCTCCTGTTGTACAGTTTGTTTATGGCAGTGGACCACCAGACTGGCTTCCTTCTTTTGGAGGATAACATCTTGGTTCTGTTTGGGATAGCACGATCCATGCACTCATGTAAGTGCTTATAAAGTGCAATTGTGTAGGATTCAGTAGTCGTAAATGTATTTTCCATCTGCATGGGTGTCAGACAAATTAAGTGTCTCCACCTACTACTACTCCCTCTTCCCAAAGGAGGACTTGGGAAGATTGTTCCAAGTTTGCACAAGGGTTATTTATGGCTACTGAATTCCTCCAAATCCCCCCCCCCCCAATTCCACCCTCATCTTTTCTGAGGTAATAATTGTTTCTGAATCAGATAAGGAAGGATTGGACTATGCCTCACAAATCCCTTCTACCACTGCCTCCACATCAAAATCCAAGGATACTCTTTCCTCGATTTCCCAGTGAGGAAATTACCTTTGGAGGTAGCATTTCTAAAATTATCATTAGGTTTCAACTGAGAAGGAAACAAGATATCTAATTCACAAAAGATACATTATGAGCTCCTCAACACGAATGTTCCAAGCCTGTGGCTTCCCCCTATTATTTGGTGAATTGGAAGATGCCTTATTCATAGCATCAGTTTCTCCAGACTCTCATCCCCTAGCTCCAAAGAAACTGACAGGTTCTACAGAGTGCCAGGTATTTACAAGTCTCTCTTTAGGAACCTGGTTGCAGACTCTGCCATTATTTCTGATGAAGGGGACAAATCATGTTCCAAATGGCAAGGATAGTTCTAACTTTGATAGGCTTAACAAAAAAAGTATGTGGATCTTCTAATATATGTCAAAGTCTTGTTCACATTTGCAAAAATGCAATGATCTTTGGCTCTAATTTTGAAGTTAAAATCCTCCCTTTTTAAAGGGTAGCTCTGCTTCTCAAGTTACTAAACATCCTATAAAGTGTGCTTATGATGCTGCAGATGCGGTTGCACAGCTGCTGTATTTGATATTGTCATATATAGAAATGCTTGTGTAAAGCATCAAAACTTCCTAGAGCATGTAAAGCCTCAACTTTTAAATGCCTCAATAGAAAAAGATCTGCTATTTGGAAACTGAACTGTTTTGTTACACTTCCAAATACCAAAGAAATTATCCATCCAATCAAAGCCTTTCTTTTAAAAACTGTTTAAGTCTAGCTAGCAAAACAACATAAGTAAAACTGGCAAAGAAACCAAGTACAATACAGTACCACATACTCACAAGTTTGTCTATAAGATCATGAATGTAGACCCCAATACTAAAAAAAGAACTAAGAAGTCTCAAGGATTTTCTTTTCAAAAGGAAAACCTATGAATATCTTTGCCTTCCATATTCCCCTTCCCTTGCCCCCTCAGATTTACCATCAATTTGCAGGCAATTTTTCCCTTTGTTTTTTTTATTTGGCAATCAATAACTTCAGACTTTTGGGCGCTAAGTATCAAAGAGTAGAGATACAGGCTTTCAATAGGCATCCCCTGCAATTCAATCTGGAATTCCCCTCTCTCAGTATGACCAAATGAAACTGCTGCCTCGAATAATTTCAGAACTTCTAAATCAGGGAGTTACAGAGACACAACTCCTTCCCAATGGGGAATGGGCTTTTAATCCGGACCACTTCGGGTTCCAAGAAAATAGGCAGTCACATGGCCTTTATGGGCCTTTACAAACTGAAGACTTTTCTTCTTGTTTTAAAAACATTGACCCTGTAAGCTGTCTTTCCCTCTTGTGATCCAATGCATTCCTGGCTATTACAGACATGAGAGATGCTTATCTACACATTGCACTTCACAAAAACTATAGCTGTTTTTGAGATTCTCTGGTTTGGGGTAACATTTTCAATTTATTGACCATTTGGCCTCTCCAAGAGTTTTCAGAAAGTGTCTTGCCTTTTGCAGACTTAAAGACATTAACATACACCCATACCTGGAAGATAGCCTGATATCCACAGCTTTTACCCAAGATGCTTTACCTTTCCTAGAGCTCATAATGGAGCTTCTCAGCAGCTTAAGTTTGAAACAAAATTTGAAAAGGTCATCCTTGCTCCCCTCTCATAGGAAAGTTCACTGATGACAGCCATTTTCTCTACAGAGAAAATGCTTTATTACTGCCATCACTTTCTAGGTTTTCCTTCAAAAAATTGTAATTGCCAACAGCATGGGAATTTCTGAGTTCTTGGCTTTATTTATTGTTATGATCCCCTTTTCCAGGATCTACATGAAGAAGATTCAGTGGCTTCTCAAATCCCTTTGGGCTCAACATCTGAATCCTCTATCCTTTCTAATTTTTATGCTCAGCTTTGTGAAGAAGGAATGGAGCTCAAAATGGGAGCTAACCAAGTCCTGATCAATCCCCCTCAGAATATCAAGGCTTATTTTACCAGAGCTTTGGCCTCTTCTGAAGCTTTTCGCAAATGGGTGGATTCTGCATTCTTTCTAGATGCAGCTACTTTGTCAGCTGTTCACACCTTTACTAAGCACTACAAGCTTAATTTGGCTTCCACAGCTACAGCTCACTTCACTAGAGCTATTCTTCAGGGAATCTCAGTCTCTGGCCCTTCTCCATCCACCCTTTCTGTCTGAGCTTTGGGTATCATCCCAGGTTTTAATGGCTACTGCAACACTGATCTAAGTTTAGTTACCATAACAGTAGATGTTCACATAGATCACTATTCCTATACTAGCAGCCCCACAGATCCCCCTTTTTCTTTTTACCTTCCCTGGCCAGGGTGGGGTATCCATCTTTCTTTTGCTACTCTGACAAGACTGTTTTTAGATCTTCAGGCCTCTGTCTCATATTTGGTGGAAGAAAGCTCTGAATTTTGGCATGTCCGTATCTCCTTCTTATACTGGCATATCTTCTCATGCTTGGGGCAGGTGGATGGCATGTGCTAGGAAGGAGACCGAAGGTCTGTAGACTGGCCAGGTGTATAGTATTCTTGGCAGGATACATCCTATATTGTAAGGGTACTAACACAGTGAGCTACTCAAACATTTACTGTAATAGTAACTAGACTTACACCACTGTACTTTGCCATTTCTGGTTCAGAAGTTTAGCTACTGAACGATGATTCACTTTGTGTTTTGTGGCATAATCTTTTCCAGGGAAATTGATTTGCATGATCACTCTGTAAATGAAGCAAATCATTCTACACACCCTTCTGAAAATTGGGATTACCGCACTAGTTTGCCAATCCAGAGGCAATGTCCCTACCTTTTAAGTTTCACTGGAGAGATGCATTAGCAATGAAACCCTAATAAGGTCCAATATCTTCAGAATTTGCAGAGAGAACTCATCAACTCTTGAGTGTTGCTGCAATGGAAATGTGTGACCTGATTTACAGAAGTGGATCCAGTTTTACATGTACTTTTTGGTACTGGGAGCTCAGAAAAGGGCATCAACATTTTTCAGGAGTTTGACATAATGTTTCAGAAGAGGAAACAGTCAGGATTTCCTTGTATTGTTCTCAAAAGAGAACAGGTGAACCCCATCCTGGTGAGTGATTTTCAATAGTTTCTGAAAACAGCCTAGAGAATTATCTTGCCTCTCCCTCCTGAGTCACCAGATGGTTTTACCAGAACATCTCTAAGACCATCCAAAAGTAATTCTCTGTGGTATCTCCAAATTCCTCCTACAAGTAGATATTTGCTTTTGTGACTGTGGCAGATACCTTGAAAGCCTGTCTGCACCTTTCAGTTAAATTTGGAGACCTTCTTCTATTGCTCCACAGAAGATCTGCTCCTTTACTGTTACAATTTCCCTCACCACAGCAGTCTACCAACTGTCCTAAGGATGTGGTCATGACAAGCACAGACTAACTTTCAGACTGACACATTCTTGCCTCAATAACCAAGGTGTTAAACATGGTCAGTCTGGACTTCATGTTCCTGATATACTCGGGTACATGGAAGAAGCTCTTCTAGGTCATAATATTTTTTTCTGAACTGGCTTTCCTGATTCCCACTAAATATCAAATATGCCCACCAGTGTGATGTAATGAGGGAGGAAGCCATAACTCACAAGTCAAGACTTTTGCTGACATTGATTTTATGCACAACAGAAGATGCTTCTCTCTAGTCAGCACTGCACTGCCCACTTCTATTAGCATGCCAGCATGGGTCTATGACATCTGGCTAAATGCGCATTTGACTAAACCACAAATGGGTGAACTCAGTTGACTAAAAACTCATTTGATTAAATCGCAATTGATAGAAAAGTGTAGAAATCTATAGAAGGGATGTGATGGAGTCATTTTAGAAGGGTATGTGTGGACAGGACATTGGCACCCTAAAGTTGTACTTCCAGATCTTTATATGTTTGAGTTTCTGCTCAAGCACTGATTCACTGTGTGTTGTGACTTTTTTCCCTTTTCTCTGCAGATGTGCAACCATGGATATGGAGTTAGTATATATACACATATCTATATTTCTATATCTATATGTTTACATATCTATACATCTATATATATATATATATATATATATATATATATATATATATATATATATATATATATATATATATATATAGGTTTACCATTGAAATGTCGCTGTGCAATTGCATGGCTATGAAGTATTCGAACAACAGATGTTCGAATACTTCATATGTTTGCAGGTTACATGAGCGAACGTCATTTTTGTGAATGAACTGTGCATTCGCAAATATAACGTTCGCTCATGTAAAGGGATCGCAGTACAGTGCAGTTAGGGAAATACATCCCTTTCCTCACTGTAGTGCAATCTCGGAGTTGGAATATTAAGTTAGGGGGGTGTGGGGGGGGTGTAGCGGGGCTTGCCCCCCTGCATAAATGGGATGTTAGGCTAGCTAGTTAGGGAGTTACGGGAAGGGTGGGATTGCTGTTAAGTGCTGAAAATGTCGTGATCTATATTTTCGGCACTAACAGCTATTTTGCAACATTAGGGAAATTCGGTAATGTGTACTTTTGGTGAAACACTTCGCAAATAAGTACACTTTCTTTTTAAAATTTCGACATTATGATAGTAAACTCTCTCTCTCTCTCTCTCTCTCTATATATATATATATATATATATATATATATATGTTCATAGGTTCTTACTAGGCTATCTGCCCTAGGGCATTTATAAGCCTAGCCAGAGTGTGTTTCGCTTTCGCCACCCATTTTAAATTAATTTTGCTATGCCCTTTTTTGAGGTTAGTATACTGTGCCTCTGTCTAACAGTGACACAGAAGTGATACCCGGGGTAAACCTATGATCCCCCATCCACTCATCAAGATTCCTCTTGAAGAGAGTCAATGAGGGACTCTGCCTAACCTGGACTGGGATTTTATTCCAGAGTGAAGGGAGCCTCTGGGTTATGAATCTGTCCCTCCAGCATGTCCTATTTATTTCAGTGCTGAGGTTCAAGTCTCTCAAGCGTGTAGCTCGATGGGATTTGGATTTTCTGAGGTGCAGCATGTCCATTAATTGCGGGTTGGACATGGCTTTATACGTCAGGTACAGATCGCCTCTGAGCAGGCGGTATGCCACTGAGTAGAGCTGGAGTTTCTTTAACCGGGCAGCATATGGCATCTGTTTGAGCCCTTTGATCCTCTTGGTGAGGTACTTTTGGGGTCTTTCCAGTTGCTGCAGCTGTCTGGTAAGGTACATCCTAAAAGGGGCATTGTACTCAATTATGGGCCTGATGAGGGATGAGTAAAGAGGCACGATGACCTCCCCTGATCTAGATGTGAATCCCTTCATGATTAGGTGGGCTATATAAAATGTTTTTCTAACCACTTTGGCCACGTAGTTGTCAAATGAGAGATTGCTATCAACTTGGGCCCCCAGGTCCCTAATTACTTCTTCCGTACTTAATGGATTACCACTTATGTGGTAATTTGTGGGCACTTTGTTTTTCCCAAAGGGGATGACTATACACTTTTTGGCATTTAGCTTGAGGCCATGGCTCTGGCACCAGTTGTCTGTTTCTATGAGGCCCATTTGGAGGATGCTTGTGTCGGCTGGAGAGTCGATTATGGCACCCAGTTTGCAGTCATCTGTGAACTTGGTCAGCCACAGTCCTTCCATGTTGGCCTGTACCTCTGAGAAATATATACCGAACAAGAGAGGTCCCAGGACTGAGCCTTGTGGGATGCCACTTGTAACTGGTTTGGAGTCTGACATGGCTCCAGCAATTCTAACCATGTGGGTTCTGTCCTTGAGCCAGTTTGCAACCCATCTAGTGACATAGGGGTTTATATTTAAGCTGGTGAGCTTATCTATAATGCCTGAGTGGGGTATTGTATCGAAGGCTTTTGCGAGGACCAGGTAGGCTGTGTGGACCACCGTCCCCTCTTCAATGACCATGGTGACTGTTTCAAAGAAATCGACCAGGTTTAAGAGGCAGGATCTGCCCTTAACAAAGCCGAACTGGGTAAGATCCAGTGACTGTAGGTTCCCAATATCTTTATTTACAAGGTCCATGATGATCCTTTCCATAGCTTTGCAGACCAAGCTAGTCAGGCTTATGGGGCGATAGTTTCCAGGATCCGTTGAGGCACCACCTTTGTGGAGAGGGACCACAGTTGCTGTACACCACTCTTTGGGTACATATCCTGTAGTAAGGCTGAGATTGAACAGTAGTTTTATGTTTGGGTTTAGCACTTCTTGGAGTTCATGTAGGACGCAGCCCGAGACTCCGTCTGGTCCCATTGATGCTGTGCTTTTTGCTTTGGAGAGGGCGGCTCTTACCTGAGCATCTGAGATGTCAGGGGGGCAGCACTCTGCTGGGATAGATATTTGCCCTTTTGGTGGGGAGGGGGGAGAAGTTTGCGCTGAACCTGTCAGCTAGGATGTTGGCAATGTCTGTGGGTTCGGTGTATTTTTTGTCATTTTGGACTAATTCTGAGCATATCTGGGAATTCCCACCCAGGTTCCTAACATAACAAAAGAAAGCCTTGTGATTATCCTTAGTGTCCTGTGCAATTTTTCTCTCGAAGCTGGCCTTAGGCGATTTTATGAGTGCCCATAGTTTTTTGCTAATACTGATCAGAGATGCCTTCCCTTTTTGGGATTTTGCTCTATCATGTAGTAGCTTCCTCCTTCTATTGTATAGTTTGTTTATGGCTGGGGTCCACCAGACAGGACATCTGCCTTTGGAGGATTGGGTCTTGGTTTTATTTGGGATTGCATGATCCATGCATTCCTGAAGGTGTTCATAGAATGCGTTTATAAAGGATTCTGCGGTCTGGGCCGTATTTTCCACAGGCCCGGGGGCTTTGAAGGATTCCACCTCGGTTTTGAGGAGTGTGAAATTTGCTTTAGAGAAGTTTTTCACTGTGGTTTTCTGGGCAGGGGGTGGGGTCAGAATGTAAATATCCAGTGAGATTAGTTTATGGTCTGATCTTACCAGTAAGGGATACACTTCTGGTCTGGAGCATAGAGTCCCCATGTTGGTGATGATCAGGTCCAGTATGTTTTCCCCTCTTGTGGGAGTGGCAACACTTTGTTCCATAGCATTTGTAAAAATTCTAGGAACCTTTGGGCTAGGGTGTTGGAGCTAGAGTAATGCTCCCAGTCTATGTTTGGGTAGTTGAAGTCGCCCAATATAATGGTGTTTGGAGAGACCTTCATATTTTCCAGTGTTCTCAGGAAGGCCTAGTGGAGTTCCTGGGTTTGGGAGGGTGGTCTATAGCAGGCGATAAACTGGAAGGCAGTTTTACCCACTGTTAGTTGCACATGGATAGTCTCTGATGCTTCGTGCTGTGCCACCAACCTGGAGGTGTGGGTATCTTTGACGAATATTGATACTCCCCTTCCTTTTGTGGTTTGGTCCAAGTTTTGGGGCTGAAAAGCATGGTATGAGGTATAACCTGGTAGTGCTGGGGTGCTCTCGGGAGCCTTGAACCAGGTTTCTGTTACTGCACAGATATCGATGTTCTCCATGCTAAGGAGAGTTTCGAGTGCATGCATCTTGAGGTTTAGACTTCTGGCGTTGAGTAGCATTACTCTTAGTTTCTTATCCCTTGTGATACCTATGGAGGTGGGTTTGTCTTTTGATCCTTGCCTAAAAAAGGCACTATGGGGGTAGCAAGAGCCTTTGCCAATATCCGAAAGCCCAGGGGTGATAAGTGCAAGCTGTCCCTAGTGAAGCATCGTGGCTTGTTGAGCATGTCATCCCAGGCTGACAGGCATTGGATCCCCTTTGAATGACACCAATACTTAAGCCAATTGTTGAAATTGATCATCTTGTCTTCATATTGTGGTATCATTCTTGGTGAAGGTAAGATGCTACTCAAGGTCAGGGTCATACCGGCCTGGACTACATGCTCAGAGAGCTCCTCTATGTCTCTTTTCATGTAGTCCAGGGAGGTATGTCTCAGGTCATTCACACCAGCATGGACAATGACTGAGTCATATTTGTACTTGCCTTGGAGTGACCTGAGTGCTTGTGTTATGTGGCGGATCCTAGCGCCCGACAGGCAGCTCACCGTGACCTTCTCCTTGTTCAGCCTGGTGAGCGGGACGTCAGTGTGCCTGACGATAGAGTCACCTATTACAAGTGTATCAGGTGTGTTGTTTAGCCTTAAGGGCTGTGATTGTTTGGCACACTGGCTTTGTGAGCTATGTGTTGCACGCGTTTTGTTTTGGGGTAGCGGTTGCTTGGGTGTCTGCTTTGGATGTCTCTGCTGCTTAGGCAGATTTTTATTTAGAGCCTCCGAGTATGTTTTTGTGTGTTTATGTGTTTGGTTTGCTGTCATGGTAGGTCTATGTGAGACTGGAATTGTAGTGAGTGTGGTTTCCTTTTCCTCCTGACTGGTTATGCCAGTACTGAGCTGAGAGAGCTTAGCCTCCAGTTTGGTTATATGGTTGCATCTCTCACATGTGTTGGAATTTGTTGGGAGGAGGAAAGGGTTGTCTGTGTACATGAGGCAGTTGTAACACTGCCTCAAGATTCCCAGATTCACCAGCTGGAATAGTATTGGGAATTCCTTTATAATTGAAAAAAAGGGCCAATGGGGAACAAGGTACTCAAGGGGAGTTTGTGAGGGTGTAGTGCTTTTAATTTTTTAGCACTGACCTATATAATTGCTTTAGTGATCAAGTGCCAGGTAACTTAAATGCAATGTGCTACAGGTAACTTAAATGCAAAAATGGCAAACAGTAACTTTCATTCAAGTGAAACAAGGAAATAAGTACAGTAAGCAATGCAGATATCACTAGGGATCCACAGAAGCGCCGAAAAGCCGCGTTTTAGGTGGAATTAGCGTTTCAGGGAAATAACAAGCAAACAAACAACAAGCATACAAACAAAGCTAGATTCAGCAGGCCTGGATCTAGTCTATGCTACAGCAAACAAGGTGTACCGATTTCAGTAAGAAACAGTTCAAACATGCAGGCACTATAAGCCTTTAACCAGAAATTCCCAGCTCACAAGGGCAGAGTCCAGCCTCTCCTCCCACAAGAGTGCAGACCACAAACCTTCTTAATGTAAAATAACTGGCCTGAAGCCCAAGTGCTTAAACCAGAACTAATACACTTTTAGAATAACAGACATATATATATATATATATATATATATATATATATATGTATATATATATATATATATATATATATATATACACACACACATACAACATATAAAAACATTTTTTAATAAAGAATGCTTTTTATTTAGTCACTCCCAAAAGTAAAATGAGGTACCAAAAGAACAGCAGGAATGAGCAAAACCAGCCTTGGATGCTTTTCTGAAATCAGCTTGTCTATGTTTGTTTTGCAAAGTTTTCACTCTTCTTCCTTATTTTTTACTTTTTAGTGTGACTGAATAAAAAGCTTTCTTTATTAAAACATCTTTTTTATATTTTTTTATTTTTTACTTTTTTAAGTAAAATAAAACAACAATTCTGTATTTATCTAGATTTTATTAATAGTAATTTATTTTATTTTAATATTTTACATTTGTTTACCAGGTAATGTCCGATAGCATACAGTTGAATAAACATATACATGATACAATAATGAAAGGGTAAGACACAAGTTGAAATTAAACAGTCTACAGTATAGGAGTGTATGAAGGCAGAATGAAAAACTATTGATTTATAGTTTTAACATGGTGATTAGGTTAGAAAATGACATGCTTAACCATAACAATAGGTAGTGGGAGAAACAGGAGAACTAGGCTTTGGTATAACAAATTTAGGTTAGGAGGTAAAAATAAACCAGGAAATGTGCATGAGCATAGCAGTGATTGGTAAAGTTTTCTTTCAGAAGTAGCTTAAAGTTGTGTCTATTTGTGGTGTTAAGGATGTGTTGGGGGTATTGAGTTCTGGGTTTTAGACACTTTATTAGAGTATAAGGAGAGACCATAGTTGTTGGATGTAGTTACCTTTAGAAGAAGTTTATTGGAGTATCTTAGAGACCTGTGGATTGTACTTGTTTGAACTAGGTCTTTGAAAGCAGGGATGTTTTCAGGACAGCAGATAATGGAGTGGGCAGTGGTTAGTTGGTTCAATGATAACACGTTGGGTAATTCAAGCCAGTTGGGTTCATGAAGTGCAAAACAGTGATGTGATCTATGAGGTTGATTTGTGGCACACTTGTCTATTTTGTTGTAACAGGACTCTAGTTTATTTAAGTCTGGTTTGCAAAGATTGGTAAAGATGTGGGAAGAGTATAGGAGGGTGGATAGTAGGTGAGATCTGGCTGTGGTTAGTCTGGAGTTATTGGTAAGGAATGGTTTGGCCCTGTAGAGTGAGCCAAGTTTGTTGTGTACTTTTTTGATGGTTAGTGCTATGTGTTTGTCAAAATTTAAACAGTTATCAATAGTGACACCTAGAAGTTTTGTTTGTTTAACTGGTTAAATTTTAGCATAGTTGGAAGAGTAGATAATGAGGGGGAATGGTTATTTTTGGGTTTGGTATTGGAAAAGAACATACATTTTGTTTTGTTTGGGTAAAGTATGAATTGGTGGTTGGCGAGATAGTTTCCATAGAGGGATTTTTCAATTGTTTTGCTGTAGTTTTAGAAGAGTGAGGGCAGAGAGGATAAGGGAGGAATCGTTAGCATATTGAATGTTGGAGACAAGTTGAGTGGCCATGCTGAGGTTGTTGGTAAATATGATGAATAGTAGAGGTCAAAGGATGGAGCCTTGGGGTACTCATATAAACAGGTAGGAGAGGGGAGAGATTATTTTCCCATTTGACAGATTGTTGTCTGTCAGAAAGATGGCTGTGGAACCACAAAAGAGAAGTGTGGCTGAGGTTGAAAGTTGCAAGTACATTAAGGAGTTTTTGGTGTGATACTGTATCAACAGCTTTTGACATGTCAAGGAAAATAGATGAGATTAATTGGCCTTGATTTATGAGGAGGTTTACAGTCTTTGTGAAACTTATTAGAACCATACTGGTGCTGTCTTTGGGTCAAAAACCATGTTGGAAGTTTGATGAGGTTATTTTTAAGGAAATAGTCAAAGAGTTGTTTATGGATAAATATTTCAAGAATTTTGGCTGGGGGGATAGCAATGGGTCTGTAGTTAGAGAAGTTTGTTGAAGGGCTGCCTTTTTGAAGTGGAATGATATGTGATATTTTCCAGAACTTGGGTGCATATTGTTCAGAAATAGAGGTATTCATTAGTATTGAGATAGGGTAGGAGATGGAATCAGATGCTAGTTTCAGAAATTTGCTGGGGAGCTGATCAGCAGTAGGAGATTAGGGTTTTAATTTGGACAGAAGCTTTTTGATACATTTAGTTTGTATGTGTTTAAATGAGAATGAGATATGCCTAGAAACTGGTGGGTTTGGGACAGTTAGTGGAGAGTTTGTATTTTTGTTTATGGCGGATGTTATGGATTGGATGAAATGTAAGTTGATTTGGGAGGTATACTGTCAGTAGTGTTTGTGATGGTGGGTGCTGGGGTAGAAGAACTCCATGGTTTAAGTAGTTGTTTGATACTTAGCCAAGATTTTTTAGGGTTATTCTGATATATTTGTTGGGATGTGTGGTAGTACCATTTTTTTCATTGTTGATTTGTGTTTTAGCTTGGTTTGTTAGTTGCTGATACACAATGAGGTTGTCTTTGTTTTGCTTCTTTGGTATAGTGACCAGGCCCTATCCCTTTGTTTGAGTAATAGCTTAGTGTCTTTAGTTAGCCTAGGTAATAGATTAGTTTTGGCATGAATTTTCCTTGTGGGAGCTAAGTTATTTTGTATTGTGAGGAATGTATTGTTAAAGCATTGGACTGCAAGGTCCAATGGGAGGAATTTTAAAGGAGGCAAGTTACTTTGTTGTAATATCATATTGAAAATAGCAGGGGAGAAGTTTTTTTTTTTTTTTTTTCTTGCTCTGAACATGTCTGAATATGATATTGTTAGGGGTACATATCCATTTCCTGAGAAGAAAGATAGGTAAGTGATCACTTAGGCAGTCTGGTAGGCAGTTTGCTTGGTAACCAAGGTTGGGCTTATTAGTTAGTATCCAGTCTAGTATTGATTGTTTCTTGGTATGTTTATTTATATGGGTGGGTGAGTTAATAGTTTGAGAGAAGCTGTAGAGGTTGATAAAGTTGGACTGATAATCAATCAATGTTATTCTAAATGTTTATTGACTGAGAGGTTGAGGAATATAGGTGGGAAGTCAGCAATGCAGGCACCACCTACATCCAGTGGAAACCAATCATTAAGCAGTACACAGTAGTTCAGCACCCTGGACAGCTCAGTGTGACAGAAACACAGAGGGACAGGGAAGTCAGCAATGCAGGCAACACCTACATCCAGTGGAAACAAATTATTATGCAATGCACAGCACTTCAGCACCCTGGACAGTTCAGCATTACAACACCAGAAAATGACAGAGCCACAAAGCCAATTTCAATAAAAACATTCTAAAATAATAATAATAATAATAAATAAAAAGCATTCTAATAATCTGTCTATGTATATAACTTGGTGCTGACATCATAATATGGGGATGGCCATTCAGATGTCAACATCTGAATGACCTCTACTGGCCACTGCTAGGTATGAAATTATAATTATTTAATTTTATTTTTTATTTGACATTTGTTTACCAGGAAAGTGTGACTGAGTTTTTACTTATTCTCAGAGGAGTTCCAGGGAAAAAAGCTCCAAACACTAAGCAATAACGATATCACAGAAATGCATGAGTAGATGTCAATGCCATTGAACATTAGCTAAGAAATAAACCGTATAGTATAGGAACACTGCTTTGGCATGTACAGCAACAGGGTAATAACAAAAAAATTAGTGTAAATATTGCCTAATTTGGTGATAACAAATAATTCAGTTTAACTATTGTCTATAGATAAAGCATTCATAGTATAGGACTATTTTGATATATACAGTAGCTGTATGATGTGCTAGGATAATGTACACTAGATATGATGGGGATAAAGTCCTAACAGTGAAGAGGGATTTCAAGAGAGTAACTGAGAAAGCTATAAAGGTGGAGAATATGGGAAGAATAAAAAAAGAAGAGCAAGGAGAAACATTAGGAGGGAAGACTGGGAGGAACAGGGATTAGAGTTTAAAATTAGAATAAGGGAGGATGAAATGAGGAAGAGGTAGAGTGTACTAAGTAGAGTGCAGTTAGGGGAAGTTGCTTTTTATTATAATCGTACTTGTGTTAGCCTTCTGTAGAGCAGGAACAGTGACGTATTAAATAGGAAGCCTTTTAGAGTGGCTTTGAATAACTGGGGGCAAGAGAGATGCTGGAATAAGAAGGCTATCAAAAAGAATACACAATGCCACATGACTGACAACCAGATCTGTCTCTTTTTAATCTATTCAATAAAACTGCTAGTCTGCTAAAGGATATACAGCAGAAAACAGCAGTGACTGATCACTATTCAAGAAATTTATTTTATTAGTTATTTTACATTTGTTTACCAGGAATGTCCGACTAGACATAGGTTCTATTTCAGCAGAGGTCCAGGGAGTAAAGCTCCACATAAAACATACATAGTTAACAAAGATTTAGTACACAGTAAACAGTTGTAGACAGTAACAAATATTAACTGTTTCACATACAAGCATGGTTTTCAAAAGTTTGAAATGAAAACATTCTGGATGATGTACTTTCATACTTAATTTTGGACCATCATTTTTTTAAATTCATTATTAATTCCTTTTCTACAAATTCTTAAGTGCCTTTATTTCAGTTTACACAAAAACGGTATTCATTACTATGACTATAAGGCTATCCCAAACAAGAGTGCCTAATAACAAAAGACTTTTTTGAGACAGTGAAAAAAAAATGAAAATGATTTACAATTATATTATTAAATTTAATTATTATTTATAGGCCTGAGCAGAATCCAGAGATCTAGGTGGCAAAGATTCCAGTTTCCAAATCCCAGATAAAGTACTAAATAATGCAACCAAAGAAGGGGATTCAATATGGAACTACTTACAAACTGAAGCACTTTCAGTCATCCCTTAAATATATCTTGTTTTGGTGCTTAACAAGTATGACTATCCTTATGATGAAGTGGTCATTTGTTTAAATTTACACAATCAATCTCCAACCTAGGAGGTGCATATAGGATTGCTTGCACAGTTTGTACAACCATGCCAAAGCTCATTTGGATCCCACTTCAGACTTTATGTATAACAGTGAAAGGCAGCTGTGAATAGCTCATTTTAGTCCTTATGCTTTTAAGCTAAGATAGGATGGTGAAGGGAACAATGCTATTAATACTAAAGAGAAGGTCAGGGATGCTGGAATGAACAGGTCATCAAAAAGAATGGTGTGAACAAGGAAGGGCACAAGCCTGGGCAAAGGGGAATGATTATGGCAGAGTGTCAGAGAAGTTGGGCAAAAGATGGGTGGATGAATTTACACAGCAATGCTAGGAGTCTGGGGAACCATGATGAGATGATGATGATGATGGTGATGAAGACGATGAAGGTGATGACAAAAGCAGAAGAGTCATCTATCTAGCAAGAGTTACAGACATTTGGGGAAAAATAAGAGGACTTGATTCAGTGACTCTGTTTTAGGATCTACAGAAATGACCGGGCAACAACAGGGTAGTTGTAATTGCAATGTATGTAAATTAAGGGAATGAATGCAGTGTTGTGGGTGATGAAGAGGAAGAAAATTTATGAAATGCTATGAAGAATAAATTAAATTGATGAAAAGTACCTGACAATAAAGCTAGAAGGAATAAATGGATAAATAGCTATACTGTCACCAGTCACAGACTCAAGAATGCTTGCAGGCTGGAACAAGAATTGATAAAAATAAGTGCTGGTGACAATAGGATGGGGGTGATGATGGGATATTTGAACTTGCTGGAGACAGACTAGAACAACCCACCATGGATAACAGACAGAATAAATGAATCATTAGGAGTAATTAATCTGGATGGCACTTACACTGATGGAGGTAAAAGCAATTAGAGAAAAGGAGGACAACAGACTTGATACAAGGCAAGGAAGAGAAAAATGGGAGAACTTAAAGGGCCAGTAATAACTATCAACAATGATGTGGTATGATTCCTAGTACAGAATGGAATGGAAAGGCAATCAGCAATGAGAACAACGGTATGGTACTACAGGGAACAGACTATCACAAGTTAGCAAGGACTAAACATGTATATTTGGGAGAACTTTAAAGGAACAGATGGATAAGGGAATTAAGGGTAACAGAGAATCAAGGCAAATGTACAAAGGCCAGGCAACGCAGATGTGACTATATTGTGTAGGAGGGTAATGGCTCTTAGTGTGAAGAAAAGAGCATAGAAGAAACAGAGGTAGACGTATTAGTTTAAGAGATTATTTCATAGACACAAGAAACATGGTGGCCAGTACTGTAAGGAATGTGAATATGAAATGAAAGGGGAACTAGAAGCAGGAAGGAAATGGGGGGAAAAGATCATCTTTAGATACACAGAGGAAAGGAAATCAGAAGAAAAGGAAACGTTAATGATAGTAATAGATAAGAAAGGGTACAGGAGGCACAGGAACAGATTGAGAAAGTAAATTACTTCTTCTTCTTCTCAGTATTTACCAAGAAAAAAGAAGGCAAAATCACTATGACTTGAAGCAGTTATATAACTGGATTATGACTCTGTGGACATGATCTACTTGTTCTTCAGTGAGACTGTGCCACACTACAGGCTATAAGGGAAGATAAGCTGGACAATCAGTGAATTACAATGTGCAGACAAGTGCAGAACTATGCGAATGGTGGAGTACAGATGGTGATAGTGATGGTTGAAAGAAACATGCCACAAACACATCTTTTGCCAAGGAATTAGGCCACAAAAACTTATGTTACCAGAACTACTCAATGTACATGTATCAGTTATAACATTGGCTATGGAAATCAGAGCAAGTTCTCTGAAGATGATACCAAAATGGTGTTAGGGTGGCAAAGCACAAGACAGAACATAACTCTCAATCTTCCAACTCCAGAATGTGGAACACCTACTCTAATAATGTGGAATGCTTACTGTAACAAAGTGGATCACTTACTAACAAGTTCCACGCAGAGGCTTCACAGCATGGATAATGACTGTTTATTCATACTTTCAAAAAGCTATTTTGCTGAATTACCATGGTTCAGTATTAATCGCACTAGATAATTAAAAAATTATTAAAACTCTCTTCTTTGTGATTGGTGCTGTCTGTGTAGAACATGGAATTTTTAGGATTCAGAATGAGAGCCCCTCCACATAATCAGACACAGTTGAGAGGTATGGTATGGAGTTGCTTCATAGAATTAAGAGGTGGCAGAAAGGTGGCAGCTCAGTCTCACCCCAGACAAATGCAGGATGTTGCACCTTCGAAAAGACCATCCTTGACTAAAACATAAACTTTAAAGGCTCAGGCTTCAGCACATTATTCAGGAAATGGACTTCAGGGAGATTATTAGCACAGGTAAAAGCTACTACATCAATGTGAGAAGGCAACAGCTAAACCAAATAGGTTGCTGGGGATACAGAGTAAAAGAAACAAAATGAGGAAAAAGGAGGGGAAAGGTTTAATTAATCTCTAAAGTAAGTCATCTGATTTCTTTCAGACACTGATGCAACCCTGACAGTTATAGCAAAGGTAAATATAGTACAGGCAGAAAAACTTTAAAGCAAGGCAGTTCAACTATCACTATATTAAGTCCTTGTGGACTTCACTTGGAATACTGTTTCTAGCTCTGGAGACCCACTCACAGGAAATACCATCAGCATGGTACAAAGGTGAAATGGGTTCCTGAGGAAAGAAGTGTTCAAGGACAGGCCAAACCGTCAGGGACTATACTCACTAGTAACATGGACAGAATGAGAGAGACATAGACAGGAAGAGAAAGGGCATGATTACAGTTCACAAAGTGGACACTGGAGAAAGAAATGGGGTTCAATTAGGCAGGGATGGATAAGTATGATGTGATGATTCAGTTCGGTTATGACATCTGGAAATATATTGTTACAGGCAGGTTGACAGAGATATGAAGTGCACTTCTGGATAGAGCAGTGAATGTAAAAAGTGTAGATGCATTTATGAGTGTATGACAAATACAGATGGACAAGAAGCAACTGAGAAAGGTAGAGGAAGACAGCTGCTAGAAGCTAGGTGCAATGACTGGGCATTTTTTTACTGTGAGGAAAGATACACATAAAAGGATGTTAATCCATACATATTAACTGGCTGTGTAATCTGCACTTTATATATAATCATGGATGAGTTGAGATCTTGGAAATGTATTGCGAAGTACAGAACTGTGAGCAAGGCCCAGGTCTCTGGTCCATCATCTTGTACCTAGAATTTACACATGAGATAGATGACAGCTGCAATGAGATGTGATAACTTTTTACACAGTAATGTTAGTTATAAAATACACATGAAGTTGGATGAGCAGTAAGTCAGCCCTCTGACTACTTCTAGTGGATACAGAATCATTTATTTTCTGTTTCCTTCTCATTGTGCATTCATCTGCCTCTAAGCCTACTAAGTTCCCTTAAAATTTAAGTCTGTCTGCTACATATTAGTGTACGTCATACTACTGTTACATATTAGAGTACCTCATACCCCTGTTACATATTACTGTACCTCATACCCATGTTAGATACTAGTGTACCTCATACCCATGTTAGATATTAGTGTACCTCATACCCCTGTTACATATTAGTGTACCTCATACCCCTGTTACATATTAGTGTACATCATAGCCCTGCTACACATTAGTGTACCTCATACCCCTGTTACATATTAGTGTACACCATACCCATGTTAGATATTAGTGTACCTCATACCACTGTTAGGTATTAGTGTACCTCATACCCCTGTTATGTATTAGTGTACCTCATACCCCTGCTACACATTAGTGTACCTCATACCCATTATGTATTAGTGTACCTCATACCCTTGTTACATATTAGTGTACCTCATGCTCCTGTTACATATTACTGTACCTCATATCCCTGCTAGACATTAGTGTACCTCATACCCCTGTTACATATTAGTGTACCTCATACCTCTGCTACATATTAGTGTATCTCATACCCCTGTTACATATTGGTCTACCTCATTCCCCTGCTACACATTAGTGTACCTCCATACCCCTGTTATGTATTAGTGTACCTCATACCCCTGCTAGACATTAGTGTACCTCATACCCTTGTTACATATTAGTGTACCTCATACCCATTATGTATTAGTGTACCTCATACCCCTGTTACATATTAGTATACCTCATGCCCCTGTTACATATTAGTGTACCTCATACCCCTGCTACACATTAGTGTACCTCATATCCCTGTTACATATTAGTGTACCTCATACCCCTGCTACACATTAGTGTACCTCATATCCCTGTTATGTATTAGTGTACCTCATGCCCCTGCTATATATTAGTGTATCTCATAGCCCCATTACATACTGATGTACCTCATACCCCTGCTAGACATTAGTGTACCTCATACCCCTGTTACATATTAGTGTACCTCATACCCCTGTTATGTATTAGTGTACCTCATACCCCTGCTAGACATTAGTGTACCTCATACCCTTGTTACATATTAGTGTACCTCATACCCATTATGTATTAGTGTACCTCATACCCCTGTTACATATTAGTATACCTCATGCCCCTGTTACATATTAGTGTACCTCATACCCCTGCTACACATTAGTGTACCTCATATCCCTGTTATGTATTAGTGTACCTCATGCCCCTGCTACACATTAGTGTACCTCATTTCCCTGTTACGTATTAGTGTACCTCATGCCCCTGCTATATATTAGTGTATCTCATAGCCCCATTACATACTGATGTACCTCATACCCCTGCTAGACATTAGTGTACCTCATACCCATGTTACATATTAGTGTACCTCATACCCATTATGTATTAGTGTACCTCATACCCCTGTTACATATTAGTATACCTCATGCCCCTGTTACATATTAGTGTACCTCATACCTCTGCTACACATTAGTGTACCTCATACTCCTGTTACGTATTAGTGTACCTCATGCCCCTGCTACATATTAGTGTATCTCATACCCCTGTTACATATTGGTGTACCTCATACCCCTGCTACATATTAGTGTACCTCATACCCCTGTTACATATTAGTGTACCTCATACCCCTGCTACACATTAGTGTACCTCATATCCCTGTTACGTATTAGTGTACCTCATGCCCCTGCTACATATTAGTGTATCTCATACCTCTGTCACATATTGGTGTACCTCATAACCCTGCTACATATTAGTGTACCTCATACATAGGATAGGAAATACACCCCGGGGATCACTTCTGTGTCTCTGCTCAACAGTGGCAGAGGAAAATAACTTTCTTGGGTGGCGTAAGCCAGGGAACCTTGTTGGCTAGACTTACGTAGGCCTTTGAGCCAATAGCCTAGTATCTACCTATGAACCTATACCCCTGTTACGTATTAGTGTACCTCATACCCCTGTTACATATTACTGTACTTACGTATTAGTGTACCTCATACCCCTGCTACACATTAGTGTACCTCATACCCCTGTTACATATTACTGTACCTCATACCCATGTTAGATACTAGTGTACCTCATACCCATGTTACATATTAGTGTATCTCATACCCCTGATACATATTCGTGTGCCTCATACTCCTGTTACGTATTAGTGTATCTCATATCCCTGCTACGTATTAGTGTACCTCATACCCCTGTTACATATTAGTGTATTTCATACCCCTGATACATATTAGTGTATCTCTTACCCCTGTTACCTATTAGTGTACCTCATACCCCTGTTACATATTAGAGTACCCCATACCCTCTGTAAGCATATGTCCCAATCCATAAGACAACAAATCCCAATTAGAAGGTATCTGGGAACAGATAGGTAAGATCGATGAATAGTCAGTGCTGTTTCTCAGGTAAGCAGTTATGCTTGAGTGACATTAGTAAAACACATTCCTTAGACTCTGCGTGGTATCACCTCCAGGACTGTGGTACACACTTTACAGATATCACTGTCATCTTTATTGATGCTGAGCTATCCTGATACTTGTGGTGCTACAAATCCTGAAGGCATGCTGGATATTTGTAGGAGTTATAGTCAGTTGTATGGCAGAATCCAACAGCATCATCTGGTATCATGTGTAAACCTGTACACAACTTTACACAATAATACTCCAGTTCCTTCTACTATAATCCTCTGAAATTCCTTGAGACTAAATCTGTGATAAATAGAATGCATGATATTATTAACACAAAGCAGACCTACTCATATCCAAAATGAGTGAAGCTTAAACCTTGTAGAAAGCAAGAGAGATAACACTATTTTGCACCATCCAAACTTCCCCCCACTTTAAAAACTAGCCCTAAAATCACACTGAGTTAAAGAGCAACATGTAATACAAGGTACATTTTCCAGTCCAGTCTTTGTCACTAAGTGTGCTCTCTCTCTCTCCCGAGAATATTGTTACAGGAAGTTACAGATAATAATACTCAGGAAAATGGCATTACTCATTAAGTTGTACATACAACTTAGTATTTTCCCTTTTTGAACCTGGTCGTGACTGTCTAATATGAATAACATTTGTATTTAAGTCTGTTGTGTGGTTAACAGCAATAATGTGCTGTTACAACATTTGGCATTACTAGGAAGTTCTGGGCTTTAAGAAATGTGTGCCATTTAGTAAAGGGGCAGGCTCAGATGGTGGGTGGGCTAGCCAGTTAGTGATGACAATCAGGACTCATGGAGGGGTGGGGTACTTCGAAGGAGGAGAGTAATGCAGCATACCTTTAAGGATATTCCTAATCAGCTGTAACTGGATTGCAATCCTGCTCTCAGAAGGTCATGATGTGCAGACAGCTGGGACATGCATCTCATCCACGGAATAATGGAGGCCCACATCATACAACAATGTTAGGCACGTCATGATGACCTGAAAGCTGACCAGATGGAATGGTACAAATGACCACCCTGTCCAGAACAAGAAATGATTCAAGTGTTAATACAAGCCTGACATGTGGAGGGATGATGAGCATCCTTAATTATCTCTCAGACCATGACCTTCAAATGCAGCAGAACTGGAGGATTATATCAGGAAGCTTGTCCTGAAGTGTAGCTGGCTGTTTCCCCAACCACAGAGGTACATCCTTGGTTTGAAACAGGATAGTCTGTTGTACCTATAATGCTTTTACAGCCTAATGCCATGCCTTTCTCATCCAGCATGAGGGGCAAGAACAAGCTTTGGTCCATATTCCCTGAACTTCATGATAAGACAGGAAAGATGACAATGCAAACCACAAGTTTACATATCACAGGAGATAATGCATTCCCCCTTCCTTCTACCTTACCCTGCTAAACTATTTATAAGAGGTGGCTTATATGGTGATCTCTGGAGTATTTCATTGCTAGAAATGTCTGGTCAAGCATAGTCACTGAATCTACAGCTCCAGAAGAGGACTGATAGCATGATTCCCACCATGTACCTACACATAGTCTTCATCATGGAAGTCCACTGGTAAGTGAGTCATGTCTCTGTATACTGTCCATAGTCACAGGAACCATCTCCATGAATAAGGGATATGATACTGTGATCCCTTTCTTGTTTACATTCTTTGGCACTGCTTACTTGACCGTACTTGACCATATAAGGAAAGGCCCCTGAAGCATCAGCTTCTTCAAAGTCTTTAGAATGAAAATTGTACTGATTGATTTCAGTTTTATATATATATATATATATATATATATATATATATATATATATATATATATATATATATATATCAGCCAACCCAACTCCCACACAGTGCAGTATAGCCTGGTTAGTGACTACACACTTCACTGAATCTGTCTCTACTCAAATTAATCAACACAACCTTTCTGATTTGGATAACAGAAGACTTGCAGTCCCTAAACATTGCAGTCTGTACCTGCAGAAAGTATTAAAAATACTACTTAAAATAAAGCCATCAATCCTTGTCCTGATAGCCTACCTGCTGATTATTTAAATTGTATCTATTGCATATCCCATTGCAGTTCTCATAAATAGATTAATAACTGAGCAGTCTGTTTCAAGAGTTTAAAATCAAGCCTATTTCATACCCCTTCAAATAAACAGAGCCCTTAGTAGAGATTTCAGAAACATTGCTGTACATGTATGCAAAAACGATTTCTCAATTGTATATTTAAAAAAAATACTGTATCCCATTCAGCATGACTTACACCCAAGGTACAGTACTGAAACAGCTTTAATGACTTACAAATAGAAAAAGAAAAACTTGGAAGCATAGTCACATCAGTGTTGGAAGCATAGCTACATCACTGTTTCTAGACTTATCAAAAGATTTGTGAGTGTGTCACAGCTGCTCTATATATGAACAAAGGCACTATACACTTGATTAGTAGTTACTTACCCCAAACAGTTGGTGTCCCACAAGACCCCATTCTGGATCCACTTTCATGTCATATGTTCATTAATGACATGTACTGCAGCCAACTCCTTCGCTGTGTAGTATGCAAATGACTCCGCTGCTATTTGCATACACAAAATCGTCATCTTTATCATACTATATAACAGGCCTTTCACAACATTAAAAAGTATCTAGGTGACTCACCGCTAATGCTAAATACACACACACACATACACACACACACACACACACACACACACACACACACACACACACACACACACACACACACACACACAGAAATCATTCTGTTTATACCTATATCTTCACAAAAACTTAGTCATTTCAAAATCTACTCAAGAACAAACACCACTAGGTAACACATATACCATAGTACTGTTGTTACTTATCATAGTTTGACCAGCACACTGATTATACTAGAGCTACAACAAAGAAGAAGCTTGAAATGTTATACAAAGCAAAATCCTGTTTAACTGAACATGCATGATACACAGCAACTAAGACACCCTTGCATCCTACCATCCTTTATGCTTTATATTATTATCTACAAAATGTTTATAATTTAAAAATAAACAAACAAAAAAATCATAAATTCAAAGATCCCTATATATAGTAACCAGATTTGCAGGTCATTTTCCAAACAGAGCATATCACTGTCTACAGCTAAAAAAATGGGCTGGTTTGACCTCCAAAATAGGCTATCATAAAGGTCAACATTATTTCTCACATAATCCACAAACATAACAAATACCTTGCTATACAAAGACAGGTTCAAATGTTACAATCCACCTATACCATAAAGATCTCAACAAAACCCCTGCTGACCACAGCTAAAGCTTAATCACTCTGCTGTCTCCCTATACTGAGTATATGTATCTAGACCACTGAACTCTGGGCCAATAGAAATTAGAACTGAAGATAGCACCAAAGCTTTACACAAAAACACCTACTTAACAAGCAACAAAAATTGTCCTTGTCAACAGCTCTGAACGATACGTAAGCATCTATGTTACAACAAACATGTCTTATGCCTTCTTAAATGTGCAAATGTCTACACACATGCACATACCTGTTATACCTACCATCACCTGTTTGGGACCACCAAATCTTCATGCTCTGGTCTTGTGGAATCTTCTGCTTGGATGGCAGCAACTGGCCAAATGAGACCACTCTCTCTCCAGGATGGACAAACCAGTGTAAACAGCTCACTTCTATCATCTCATAACCAAACTTAGGCTACTTGGGCTACAGTCAGGAGTTTATAAACAACACTTGCTTTGTACTTTTTTCAGTAACAAGATGATTATTGCAGACTCATTTTCCAGTTCGAAAGTTATTTCAGTAATTAATATTTCTTCAGACTGATGTTACAGCAGAATTCTAAACCTAGATGTAGTGACTGCATCAATATGTGCATACTGACTTAAGACACAATGTGTGTAACTTTCAGTGGTACCAGTATACTTATCCAATTCATAGCTAATTTTTGTCCTTGATAGCTCACACAAA
This sequence comes from Protopterus annectens, assembly GCF_019279795.1. Lineage (NCBI taxonomy): Eukaryota > Metazoa > Chordata > Ceratodontiformes > Protopteridae > Protopterus > Protopterus annectens. Next base: position 1,571,217,093 of record NC_056741.1, read on the forward strand.
AATGGGTACCTCACAGATCTGTGCATGCCTATTTACATGAAAATGTTGCCTATGTATGCAAATATGCCATACCACATGTATACAGCCACTCATATAAAGGTACCCTCATGTGTGGTATTTTCCCGTTCAACATTTTTTTTGCAGGGAATTGCATCTTAAAAAAATAAAAGGTTCTATGCAGTCATAGGTACCAGGAGTACTCATACCGAGATGTGGGGACCTTTGTCTACCACAGAAAATGAACAGTCTCAATGTTGCATCAGTTAGACTCTATGAGGTAGATCTGAATGGTGGGTAAGGCTGTGGCCATGCTAATGCTGGACAGCTTACCAGCAGGTTCATCCATGTGCATGTGTTTGGAATGTAGGAGGAAGCTTCCACATATACAGACACAGGCATAATGGTGTATTAACAGTGCAAAACACACTTCACACAGGTTACAATGCACTGAGGTTGACACAGCAGGAAGAGAATGTATAGAACAAGATGCCTTTGTCTCTAAGAAACTGGCACTACTATTTTACCATAGGCGTGCTCGGACATTTAACCTTCCTCAACATACTTCCTTCCATACTATTAAAATCAAGTGATGTAGGCCCATACACATCTTAATGCTGTGATAAATGCATTCTTAAAATATCAATATTGTTTGATGGCTGTTCTATGCAAGTTAATAAGTTTAAAAAAAACAAGCTTAATTAATCCACCATTGCAGCCGTTATTGCTAGCATTTGTCAATTTATGTGAAAGTGATTTTTCAGGTTTGGTTTATGGTAAAGAAATTTAAAAAAAAGTGCTTTTATAATTTGAGTCCTGATGAAAGTTTAGCATCGAAGCTGCTTTGTTTAAACAATAAACTTTGTATTCACCCTGCTAATAAAGGCAGTACAATTATAGTTATGGACTTAGTGTTTTAGAATGATACTATGTTGGAACATTTGAGCAATGAAAGTGTATATGCAAGTATTGATTTATCAGAGGTTAAAAGCCAGATAATTATGTTTCAGAATGGGTTATATGAAATGTTGATATCAGGGAGGTTAACATATGACTTGTATTCATATTTTAATATAGATGAACCCGTTTCCTACTACGAATGGTCTTCCAAAAATACATAAGCATGCTTATCTACCTCCAGTGAGGCCAATGGTGGCAGGACAATGGTGGATTACGGAGCCGCTATCCATTTATGTGGAAGATAAGCTTAAGGTAGCTTTGAGTAGAGCACCTGCAGTGTTACAAGACACTGAAGATGTTCTAGTTAGCTTATATGGATGTTTGAAGGCGTATCCAAATAAAACATTTAATGTTAGTGACACTAGATGTTAAAACATTATTTACAGACATTCCCAATGATTATGGGGTTCAGCTGTGGGCTCTTTTCTAACTAATAATACTGAATATATGTCAACACAAATCAGCCTGCTTGTTTCTTTGCTACTGTTGGTCTTAGAATATAAATTTTTTGTTTTTAAAGATACCTATTATCTCCAGAAGTTGGGCATAGCTATGGGCACAGCATGTGCCCATAGCTATGTCAACTTAGTTATAGCTTATTAGGAGGAAGAGCATGTGATTAGGAATGAAAGTTTTAAAGAACACATTGTCTTTTATAAAAGATTTGTTGACAATGTTTTCCTTTTATGGAGAGGTAAGATACAAAATTGTACACTTTTATTGACTATATAAATACTAGTACTGTCTTTTTAAAGTTTACAGCAAAAAACTTCAGGTTCTAGCATTGAATTTTTAGATGTGCTCATTTCTAAGGATTCTAATGGGGTTTTTAATATGAGGGTCAATATAAAACCTTGCTGGAAGAATAATAAGTTGCATCGTTCCAGCATGTACCCCAGTTATGTTTTTAGGAATTTTATGAAGGGGCAATTTTTAAGAATAGCTAGATTGCACACTGATTTATGTACAATGGAAGAAGCTTTTGACATATTAAGCAAAGAGTTTATTGAAAGGGGTTGTAATGAATAAGAGGTGTTACAGATAGCCTCACAAGTTAGAGAACTTAGAGATAGTGTTGGGCAACTTTCTTTTCTGAGAGTGGTGGAAATAGAGATAACAACAGGGAGACAGATGGGAAGATGAGGTTGGCTTTAATTTATCCAGTAATATTGGTGTTGTACGCGACATTATAAAATACAATTGCAAGTTTTATTGACTGATGACAAAATCAAGAGTATTGTTGGACTTTGTCCAGCATTTGCCTTTAAGAATGCCCCTTCTTTATAATTAAAAGGTCTACTGTCAGATTTTCGAAGTGAACACCAAAAGCCAACCTAAGAACGGTTTTAACATGGGTCGAGATAGGGTAGAGGTATGTAATTCGGCAATAACAGTGAACATCTATCTCGACCCATGTTAAAACCGTTCCTAGGTTGGCTTTTGGTGTTCGACATTACCGTTTTCGAATTTCCATGTTCGACAAAAGTGCAGTTGACGGAGTTCGCTTTGAAAATCTGGCAGTAAACCAATTAAAATTGTGTGAAAGAAAGGAAAATAGTTAAAATATCTGATAGGAAAGGAACCTTCCCCTGTTGCTCCTGTAAAGCATGCCAATATATTTCAAAGAAGAGTTTCTTTGTCCATCCTGGTACAGGATCAAGGTTTAATTTTACCTTATATGCTGATTGTACCAGCACTAATTTGGTTTATTTGGCTACATGAATAAAACATCCATGTTTTTATGTGGGAATGACCAGTAGGAGATTAAAAGATAGGGTATTAGAACATATAGGAGATATAAGAAGGGATGTGCCAACTAATGCCTTGAATAAACATATTAAACAGAAGGAAGAACATTCATTTGAGTTTATGGTATTACGCATGTTTAATGTGAGCCCCCGGGGGGGGGGGGGTATTCAGAATAGTATAGAAAATGAGGAAGTGCATTGGATTCCAACCTTGCAGGCAGACAAAGGTTTTGGCTTGAATGAAAGTGTCCCTTTAAAACCCCATTTGAAAATACTGAGAGTAATTCATTGAGTATTTGTAATTGGAAGTGTTTTAATAGGTTAATTAGTTATTTACGTTTGTATATAAGTATATTACTCATTTGTATATTTTATGGTCTGATGAAGTTTTGTATGAAAGCACTTACCTTCAACTGTGAATAAATTAGCACTTTTTCCTACAGCTTTGGTGGTCATATTTTCAACTTGGACCATATTTACCTATTTGTGAATACTGGGATTTTTTGGTGGTGCATATATCTCTTAAAATATCAAGGCAACTTTCAAGATAGTGAAGCCATAATAATGTCTGAAAGACCCCCATAAAGTTCATTGTTGCCTTTTCTGAAATTTGACATTTCTGTCAGAGCTATTTTGGTACTTACCAGAGCTGGAAACTCCAACAATATTACTTGGTTCACTGATTAGGTCTTGCATAACAGCCAGCAGTCGGAACTCATACCAAGTGTCCTGAAAATAACAAAATATAAAAATATAAAACAATGATATCATTATTTTTCTTCTTTTATACTTCATACAACCATTTGCCTTAATTGTCAGTATGTTCATTCATGACTTTGTGTCATTCAGCGTGCGTGCATGTATGTGTGTGTGTGTGTGTGTGTGTGTGTGTGTGTGTGTGTGTGTGTGTGTGTGTGTGAGAGAACACCTCACTCATATTTCCTGCTCAGTGTGAAATGATATATCCTTGTAATCACTTAATCACTGCATAAACTACTGCTCCTTTGACTTTAGTAAAATGGAGAAATGATTTTCAGGCAACAATTTAAAATATGTATTCTGGATACTCACCTGATCTTCAATATCCACATGATACCCAGTGAGCACATACACAAAGCAGAATGGCGAACATACGTAAACTGCATGTACACCTATGTACTACTACCCGCCTACTTTACTATACCCATCAGTCATCCTTCTAATGCCTGACAGGTGACACATTGCAGGATATATCCTTAACATCACAGTCTGCTATATGTCCTTAACATCACAGTCTGCTATATGTCCTTGACATTACGGTCTGCTATATGTCCTTAACATTACAGTCCGCTATATGTCCTTAACATCATGGTCTACTATATGTCCTTAACATTACAATCTGCTATATGACCTTAATATCATGGTCTGCTATATGTCCTTAACATTACAGTCTGCTATATGTCTTTAACATCATGGTCTGCTATATGTCCTTAGCATCACGGTCTGCTATATGTCCTTAGCATTATGGTCTGCTATATGTCCTTAACATCACAATCTGCTTTATGTCCTTAACATCATGGTCTGCTATATGTCCTTAACATTACAGTCTGCTATATGTCCTTAACATTATGGTCTGCTATATATCCTTAACATTACAGTCTGCTATATGTCCTTAACATTACGGTCTGCTATATATCCTTAACATTACAGTCTGCTATATGTCCTTAACATCACAATCTGCTTTATGTCCTTAACATTACGGTCTGCTATATATCCTTTACATTACAGTCTGCTATATGTCCTTAACATTACGGTGTGTTATATGTCCTTAACATTATGGTCTGCTATGTGTCTTTAACATCATAACCATCATTAAACCAATTCAAGAAAAATCTCAAGCAGTATTTTATGACACACTGGCTATGCCCCTGCCACAATCCCGACTAACTCCTACCGTACTATACTACACTAAGCAGTACTGTAAGGTATACCGAGTTCCTTCTATCTGATTGTCTGTAACCATATAAGCTTGAACTATGATTGACTACAAATGTTTTAATATTTTTCTGTATGTACTATTGGAGCTTTTCTCCCCGGCCCTCCGCTGAAAATGGACATGTATCCAGTCAGACTATCCCGGTCAACAAATGTAAAATAAAATAAAAATAAATAAATAAGTTACACCAAGCCATGCATTCCTAAGAAGTTTTTTGCCCTTTTAAATATGAATGGTGCAGGGCCCTTGTATTTTAAGTACAAATACCCCAGGACTGCACAGACATTTACATGTTACTCCTATTCATGAGGGACAAAGGTGCTAAACCCAGGATGACTTTGTGGTTTCCCATCCATTTGTCCAGATTATGCATAAACAGTGTAAGGGAAGTACTTTGCTTTATCTGGAGAGGAAGATGATTCCAGAGAAGTGGTATTCTCTGTGATACATTTCTATCTCTCCAACATATTCTCTTTATGTTGGGGAAGAGAGGGTGTTTATGCCACCGTTGGACTTTTGCTTGTACAGTAGGTCTGAAAGGATAGGGTCAAGTGAGGCTCTTTAACTGAGGCAGAGATTGCTGCTCAGTAGCCAGTAGGACATTAAAAAGAGGGACTAGGCTTTGAGACATTTAATGTGACTTTCAGGATGTAGGCTCTTGATTTTCTTGGTGAGAAAGCATTTTGGTCATTTAAGTTGTGTAAAGTGTTTGAACAGGTACATACCAAAAGGGGAGCTGTACTCAATGATTGGCCTAATAAGTACTGCACACAGTGGAATGATCACATCCCTTGACCTGGATGTGAACAGGTACATACCAAAAGGGGAGCTATACTCAATGATAGGCCTAATAAGTACTGCACACAGTGGAATGATCACATCCCTTGACCTGGATGTGAACAGGTACATACCAAAAGGGGAGCTGTACTCAATGATTGGCCTAATAAGTACTGCACACAGTGGAATGATCACATCCCTTGACCTGGATGTGAACAGGTACATACCAAAAGGGGAGCTATACTCAATGATAGGCCTAATAAGTACTGCACACAGTGGAATGATCACATCCCTTGACCTGGATGTGAACAGGTACATACCAAAAGGGGAGCTGTACTCAATGATAGGCCTAATAAGTACTGCACACAGTGGAATGATCACATCCCTTGACCTGGATGTGAACAGGTACATACCAAAAGGGGAGCTATACTCAATGATAGGCCTAATAAGTACTGCACACAGTGCAATGATCACATCCCTTGACCTGGATGTGAACAGGTACATACCAAAAGGGGAGCTGTACTCAATGATAGGCCTAATAAGTACTGCACACAGTGCAATGATCACATCCCTTGACCTGGATGCCATACCCTTGCTGATCAGTTGTGCAATAGTAGCTACATGTTAATCAAGTGACAGCTCACTGGCAGCATAGGTTCCCAGGTCCCTAACTAATGGATCAATTTTCAGGGGTATGCTGTTGATGTAATAGTTACAGGGACAACATGCTTGCTAAAGGATCCCATTATACTTTTTTGGCATTCAGTTTTAGTCCATAGTTTTGTTTGGGAAAGGCACTTTTAGAAGATCTTCGTGTCCTCCAGAGAGTTTATGATGGTGCCTGGTCTACAGTCATCTGCAAACTTGGTCAGCCATAAACCCTTAGTGTTGTCTTTGACCTTTGAGAAGTAAATGTCAAACAGGAGTGGCCCAAGGACCGAACATTGGAGTACACCAATAGTGATGGGTCATTTACAAGAGGTAGTCACCAGCCCCGAGTTCCTGTGTTCTAGTTGTGGGCCAGAGAGTTACACAGTGATTTACATTTAGCTGGATGAACCTTTCCACTAATCCTGATATAGGATTTGTACTGATTTTCCATCATCCATTTCTTCACTAACCTTCTTGAAGAAGTCATCCTGGTTAAAATGAATTGGGCTGGGTCAAGAGTCTGCATGCTACCTATATTATTATTTATTAAGTCCATAATGATCCTTTCCATAGCATTACTGATGAGACTGAGCAGACTTATGGTCCTATAATTAGCCAGGTCCATTGACTCCCCAGCTTTTTGAAGGGGGGTGATTGTTACTGTTGTCCATTCATCCAGCACAAAGCTCATTTGGAAAGTAATAATGAATAGCCTCTGTAGGGGGTTTGACAGATCCTGTTTCAGTCCAGCCACAAGGTGTCCTGGTATATCATCTGATCCCATAGACATTCTGAACTTGGACTTAGATAGCATCTTGAGAATCTGTTCTGTGTGGAGAGTTCAGGGTGTAGTTGTGGGTATGTGACTGGAGAATATTGGAGGGGAAAAAATGGGGTAAAGTTTGAGCTAAATTTGCTTGTTAGTAGATTGTCTATGTCCTCTGGGTCAGAGTAAGTGATATAATTTACTATTACCTCTGCATAGTATTAGGCATTGTTTCTGAGCTGTCTAAATTAATTAAAGAGGTTTTTGTGGTTATCCTTCACCTGGATGGCCATTTTTACCTCAAAATTAATTTAAAATGGGTGGCGAAAGCCAAACACACTCTGGCTAGGCTTATAAATGCCCTAGGGCAGATAGCCTAGTATGAACCTATGAACCTATATCTGGCTTGAACTGATTTGATCAGAGTCCAGAGGTCTTTGTTTTGTTTAGGACCTGAGATGCTTCCTTTATGTAACATGATATGGAATAAGTATTACACCTCATCATACAAACAAAACTAGGACTTGCTGTGCTATTCATGCTGAAATGTTTAAGCAGTGAAAATGTGAGTGATTTTGGCACCTTTACATTACAGTACAGTACTGGTCATGCTAACTGTTTTGGTCATTTATGTACACAAGGTAATAACACCACCCAGATCATCAGATGCAAAACAGGCAAAAGAGCTTTTGTCTTGCTGAGAAAAGCAATCTGAGTAGTCTAAAAAAATACCAAAATGCACCACTGAACTTCAAATTTTTCAAAATTGTTCTTGCAAGAGGTTATGTCTTCTGGACAGCCTTCCAATTTTTTATTTTTTATTAGCTTCCCATTCCAGACCACTGCTTGCTCTACCCCTGTGACTTCATTGTGGCTGAAATAGTCTGCAACTGTATAACCACAGCATGTGAGCTTAACTGCATCCTATACTATGTGTGAACTTAGTAAGATGAGAGCTTAACTACATCCTACATGTGTGTGAACTATATCAGTACAATGTGAGCCTAACTGCATTCTACACTCTGTATGAACTAACTCAGTAGGATGTCAGCTTAACTATATCCTGCACTGTGTGTGGGAAAACTCAGTAGGATGTTAAACTATATCCTACACTGTGTGTGAACTAATGTATCAAGATGTTAGCTTAACTACATCATACACTCTGTGAACTAACTCATTTGGATACTAGCTTAACAATATCCTACACTGCGAGTGTGAGCTAACTCAGTAGGATGTTAATTTAACTACATCCTACACTGTGTGTGAACTAACTCAGTAGGATGCTAGCTTAAATGCATCCTTCACTATGTAAGAAATATTTCAGTGGGATGTTAGCTTAACTGCATCCTGCACTCTGTGTGAACTAACATAGTGGGAGGTTACCTTAACTACATTCTATATTGTGTGTGAAATAACTGAGTAGGATGTTAGTTTAACTACATCCTATAATGTGTGTAAACTAAGTAGGATGTTATCTTAACTACATCCAACACTGTATGTGAACTAAGTCAGTAGGATGGTAGTTTATATGCTACACTGTGTATTAGCTCAGTAGGATGCTAGCTTAACTACATCTTAAACTACATATGAAATAGCTCAGTACAATGTTAGCTTAACTAGATCCTATAATGTGTGTGAACTAATGCACTAGGATGTGAGCTTAACTACGTCCAACACTGTACGTGAACTAACTCAGTAGGATGTTAGCTTAATTGCATCCTACAATGTGTGAACTAACACAGTAGGATGTTAGATTAACTACATCCTACACTGTGCATGAATTAACTCAGTAGGATGTTAGCTTAACTACATCCTACACTGTATGTGAAATAACTCAGGAGGAGGTTATTTTAACTACATCTTACACTGCGTTTTGAACACAGCTAACTGAGTAGGATGTCCTTAACTATATCTTAACATATAGCTTAACTCCACCCAACACCATGTGTGAACTTAGTAGGATTGTAATTCCTATTTTGTGATTCTTATTAAGAACAGTTAAAAATCTTTAAAATAAAGTTAGTATTTGGGGTAGCCATTTGAAATGCTGGAACCCAATAGAGTCCCAAAATATGGAGAATGAATGGCTGAAACAATGGACTTACATATATTGTTTGAGATGGCATTTCTCGGAATATTTCCTTTTCTCCAAGGTCTGGAGATCACAGAGTTGGTATATATAAGTTTGGAGGTGGTGGTGCAGGTGGGTTTGACCCTCCCTAAAAAAAGAAGTTTAAAGGAGAGCAATTTTTGAGATTCCTTCTTCTCCTTTGTTTTTCTTTTTTTTTTTTTCAGCTTGTTGTCACTTGGCATTTTAAGTGTCGACATTTCATTAGTGAACCAGTATTTTGTTGTAGTAACCCATATACAAATGAAGCAGTGTCAGCTTGTCATCTGATAATAGATCTGGTGTTGTCCAGCATAAGAAAAAGCCAATGTCCATTTAACAATAATGCCAAATCAGTCTCACTTATTATTAATTATATACACATGTGCGATGAATTAGTCTTGTGCTATTTAACATACTTCGTCTTACCTGAGCTAAATCCCTGGACAGCAGTTCCGTTTCAGAACCTGGAATACCATCATCCAGAATTTCCCACCTCTCACTTACACGGAATTCCATGATGTAGCGCTCAACTGGGAAGGTGTGATTAGCTGGAGGCAGCCAAGCCAAGAGGACTCCCTGCTGTGTCCGATTGGCTGTCAGGCACCTCGGTGGAGAAAGTAGCACCGCTGGTTCAGGAGTAGTGATAGGGAATGCTGCAAACAAAGCATTGAACTGTTAAACCATAACACAAATTCCCAGCATTCTGATGTCACAAAAAATAGAATCACTGTGCATAGTTATCTCCAGTCTAAATAACATTTAAGGTCAGTTTAGCTGTGACTATATAGACCATACTTCCACTCTGGATCTTCTGTACAGAAAATATGCAGGTGAGGCCTTGAAAAATCTATGTCACGTCAGGTAATTCCTGCAGTATGTGTACAATCTTCAAAGTTCGGCTCCCTACAAAAAGTATGGCCTCAGTCAATGAAGACTGTTATACATTTTTATAGTAGTCTCTCCAACCAATGCATTTTTATAGGTTCATAGGTTGGTACTAGGCTATCGACCCTAGAGGCTATACAAGCCTAGCCATAACAATTCTCTGGCTATTTCTTCCCACACTATATACTTCCCTGGACCCCAGTCTAGCATGGCGACTGACGTGATCACTGGGGTGAATTTCCTTTCTCCCATCCAATCATCAAGGTTCCTTTTGAAGAGAGCCAAAGAGACGCTCTGCTTGACATGTATGGGCAGTCTATTCCAGAGTCTGGGGAGTCTCTGGGTCAGGAACCTATCCCTCCAGCATGTTTTGTTTATTATGATGACAAGATTTAGATCCCTGGAGCATGTGGCTCTGAGGGATTGGGATTTCTTTAAGTGTAGCATGTCCAACAGCTCTGGGTTTGACATGGCCTTGTATGTTAAACAGAGATCGCCTCGGAGTAGACGATATGCGACTGAGTATAGCTGGAGTTTGTTAAGGCGGTCAGCATAGGGCATTTGCTTTAGGCCTGTGATCCTTTTAGTGAGGTATTTCTGCGGCCTTTCCAGTTGTTGCAGATGTCTTGAGAGGTACATACCAAATGGGGCGTTGTATTCTAAAACTGGTTCAATGAGGGATGAGTACAGTGGGACAATGACCTCCTTTTTTCTGGATGAAAAGCCCTTAGTGATGAGGTGTGCCACATAGAAGGATTTCCTGACTGTTGTGGCGATGTGGTTATTGAAAGTGAGACCACTGTCCACCTGTGTCCCTAAGGCTCTTATCACACTTTCGGTGTTTAGTGTACTGCCACCTATGTGGTAATTCATGGGTACATGTTTTTTCCCAAAGGGGATAACTATACATTTCTTGGCAATGAGCTTGAGCCCATGGCTCTGGCACCAAGCATCTGTTTCTGTAAGGCCCTTTTGTAGAGTATCCACATTATTTGGGGATTCAATAATGGCTCCCAGTTTGCAGTCATCTGCAAACTTTGTTAGCCAGAGTCCCTTAGTGCAGGCCTGTACTTCAGAGAAGTAGATGCCAAACAAGAGAGGTCACAGGACTGAACCCTGAGGTACTCCACTTGTCACTTGTCTGGAGCTGGATTTGGAATCGGCTACTTTTACAGTGTGGGTTCTGTCAGTAAGCCAGTTGGCAATCCATTGAGTTACGTAGGGATTAATGCCCAGCTTAGTAAGTTTATCTATGATTCCAGAGTGGGGGATGGTGTCAAAGGCCTTTGCGAGGTCCAGATAGGCTATGTGGACTGCCTTACCCTCATCCATGGCTCTGGAGGCTGATTCAAAGAAGTCAATAAGGTTCAGGAGACAAGATCGGCCCTTCACAAACTCAAACTGGGTGGGGTCCAGTGTTTTAAGGTTGCCAATGTCTTTGTTTATAAGTTCCATGATAATGCATTCCATGGCCTTGCAGATCAGGCTCATCAGACTGATGGGGCGGTAGTTCCCAGGATCCAAGGTGGATCCCCCCTTGTGGCATGGGATAACTGTAGCTGTGCACCACTCAGTGGGCATGAAGCCTGAGGTGAGGGTATGATTAAACATGACACTTTGGTGAGGTGCCAGTTCATTTTGTAGGTCATGCAGTACACAGCCCAGGATGTCATCTGGTCCCATGGATGCTGTATTCTTAGCTTTGGAGAGTGTGTTTTTTACCTGTGTGGCCGTTATTACTGGAAGTTGGCAATCTTCCAGTATTGAGATGGGCCATTTAGGGGGTGAGAAGGGGGTGACGTTGGCACTGAATCGATCTGCCAGGATATTGGCAATATCCTTTGGGTATCAGTATATTTAATGCCATTCTGTTGTAGCTCAGAGCAGATCTGAGCATTGCCATTTAGATTCTTGACATAGTTATAGACTGCCTTGTGGTTGTCTTTGGAATCTTTGGCAATTTTATTTTCGTAACTAGCTTTGGAGGATTTTATGAGGGATCTCAGCTTCTTACTGAGGCTGGTAAGGGAGTTTTTTGCATCCTGGGATTTTCCTCTTTTCTGCAACAGTTTTTTACTTTTGTTGTAAAGTTTGTTTATGGCGGGGATCACCAGATTAGCTTCCTTTTTTTGGAGGAGAGCATCTTGGTTCTATTTGGGATGGCACGATTCATGCATGAGTGGATGTGCTCATACAGTGCCTTACTGTAGGACACAGCAGTCGAACTTTCAGTTCCCGTCTGCATGGGTGTCATGAAGTTTGTAACTTCTGAACTGAGTAGCATGAAGTTGGCCTTGGAGAAGTTTTTTATGGAGGTTTCCTTACTGGTGGGTGGGGGTGGGATGTGGATGTTAAGGGTGATTAGCTTATGGTCTGACCTGATGTGGAGCATCGATTTCCCATGTTGGTAATGACCAGGTCTAGGATATTGGAGCCCCTGGTGGGACTATGGATTATTTGATCCAGGGTATTGGAATTTATGAATTCCAAGAACTGTTGGGCAAAGGTGTTGGTGCATGAGTAGTTTTCCCAATTAATGGCAGGGTAGTTGAAATCACCCAGTATTAGGGTGTTTGGTTGTATATTAATATTTTCCAGTATGTTTAGAAAGGTGTAGTGAGATTCTTGGGGCATGGTGGGGGGATCTGTAGCAAGCTACAATTTGGATTGCAGTCTTACATAGTGTTAGTTGCACCTGGAGAATTTCAGACACATTGTGTTGGGCAACTAACCTGGTGGTGTGAATATCCTTGGTGAATATGGACACTCCTCCACCTTTAGTGTTTCAATCCTGGTTTGGTAGCCGAAAAGTGTGGTAAGAGTTGTAGCCTGGTATTGCAGGGGTGCTCTCTGGAGCCTTGAACCAGGTCTCAGTTACTGCACAGATATCGATGTTCTCCATTTTTAGGAGTGCCTCAAGAGAGTGCATTTTGAGGTTTAGACTTCTAGCATTGAGTAGCATTACTTTCAGATTTTGCATGCTTGTACCTGTTACAGTGGTGGTTTTAGGGGTGGCAAGAGCCTTAGCCAGTAACCTGAATCCCAGGGGTGACAGGTGCAGACCATCTCTGGCAAAGCATTGTGGTCTGTCGATCATGTCGTCCCAGGCAGACAGATACTGGATCCCCTTTGAATGACACCAGAAGCTTAGCCAATTGTTGAAGTCAATCATTTTGTCCTTATATTGTGGTATCATTCTGGGTGAAGGCAGGATGCTACTCAGGGCTAGGGTCATACCTGCCTGGGCCACATAATCCGAGAGGTTTTCCATGTCTCTTTTCATGTAGTCCAGGGAGGTAAGTCTCAAGTCATTCACTCCAACATGGACAATGACAGTCATATTTGTACTTGTTGTGGAGTGACTTGAGTGCATGAGTTATGTGGTGGATCCTGGCACCCGATAGGCAGTTCACTGTAATTTTCTCCTTGTTCAGCCTGATGAGTGGGACATCAGTGTGCCTGACTATAGAGTCACCTATAACTAAAGTGTTAGGTACATTGTCTTGCCTTAGGGGCTGTTGCTGGGTGGCACACTGGTGTTGTGAGCTATGTCACACTTTGGTTGTGATTGGTGTTTGCTTGCATTTCAGCCTCGGAGGTCCTTGTTGCTTGGGTAGGTTACAGTTAAGGGCCTCCACATATGTGGATTTAGTGTTGCTATGTGTGAGTGTTGGTGGTGTGAGTTTAGAAGGGCTATGTGTTGCTTGAGGTGTAGTGCGGGTGTTAACCTTCTCCTCTTGACTGTCTAGCACAATCTTGGGTGGAGAGAGCATTGCTTCCAGTTTAGCTATGTAAGTGCATCTCTCACAGGTTGTAGTGTTGGGTGGTAGGAGGAGAGGGTTGCCTTTGTACATGAGGCAATTGCTGCATTGCCCCAGTATGCCCAGATTCACCAGGTGGGCAGGAGAAATCAATGGGAGCTTACCCTTGGACATGCCTGGTTTGGTGCTTTACTCCATGAATACTGAAGTGCATTTTCCTAGCAGACTAAAACTTATTAAAAAGTGCTGAAACTACTTTTATATAAAAAGTCAATGGCACACTGAAAGAGACATTAGAGTCAAATACTGTGTCTAATGAAAGAATTGCTCTAAGTCAAGTTTTGAATAACAGACAAATGTATCAACACATTCTCTGACATAATACTGAAAAACAGTATGCCTATATATGTTAGTATACCCAGAGATGAACTACGAAATAAGTGCCATTAAAATGATTATTCCTCTGTACTTTGCAGACTAAGGAAGTAATCATTCAATGAATAAATGATTTTGTATAGAAATGTGATGTATGTGGTCCCGTGCTTCTTTGTGGATTATCTTTCAAATAAATTCACTGCAATTCTCACATTCACAGGGTTATCTTAACACCTTTCAACAAGCAAGGTAACTGTGAAAACTGCAGACTTCTGCAAATGTTCTTGTTAACCAGGCCATTAGCTGGTACTTCTTACATAATACATTTAAGAGCAGCTAGCACTCACAACTATGTAAAATACAAGAATTTTTAGCATTTTACGCAAACCTACCTCAGTGAGGTTATCATGTGAATCTTACCATCATGAGCCAAAAAGATTTATTTATGTTAACGTTCACATGTTATCTGCTTTTAAAAGACACATGTGTATTCTTGAAACATCACACTCTTAATTTTCAACAGTTACAACTGTTATCTTATCAGTTTTTAATTAAACAGTGCAAAGACTGAATCAGCAGATATCCATGTCTAACTATCCAATTAATCTAAAATTTAAAGTGTTACTGCAGCTGCAGAATTTACTGGAGGATAGACATTATTAAAGATATGCAACACCCTAATGGCCAGTTATGTCTCCCAGTCCTCTATATACTGACACTCAACATGTTCCACAATCTTGTGTGGTTTGTATTTTACATGAGCTGGGCAAACTGAAGCCTTGATTGAAATTGAAAATCATCCCCAACCGATTCAAATATACATATGCACTTACATATATGTGTGTGTGTGTGTGTGTGTGTGTGTGTGTGTGTGTGTGTGTGTGTGTGTGTGTGTGTGTGTGTGTGTGTGTGTGTGTATATATATATATATATATATATATATATATATATGTATATATGTATATATATAGATATATATATATATATATAGGTTTACTATCAATATGTCGAAGGTCAGAATTATTTTCTGACTCACATATTGAAAGTAAACCTCGAAATTCAAAATATAGAATAAGTTATAATGTCGAATCAGTTGAACGAATTCAGCTGATTCCACATTGTTTTCGAAAAACGTCACTTTACGTGACCTCCTATACTTAACATCACATTTTTGCAGATGGGTAAGACTCCCTGCACCCCCCGCACCCCCTGCTACCTATATATTCCAACTACAGTGAAGAAAGGGTTGAATTTCCCTAACCGCACCGTACCGCGATCTCTGTACAATTCTTCGAGTTTATATTAGTAAATGCACACTGCATTCGCTAATATAAACTTTCAAACATTGAGATGTTCACCCAGATGAAACTTTGAACATCTGTATATGTATATATATATATATATATATATATATATATATATATATATATATATATATATGCATATATATATATATATATATGTATGCACATACATAGTTACACAGCACTTGCTATTTCTGAATAGCATTTAGTTGACTCACAGAATGTTGACTAAAACCTACTGAAACACTGAACATTGGATGAAGTAAAGCACCAAAACATGACTCTACCCTCCTGCAGGACCCATATTAAAGCCCCTTTTAGAGTTTTGATGTTTTGTGAGTCGATATATATGTATACAGCATGCATACATACTGTTTGTGGTGGTAGGTTAATCTTCTGTAGTGACTCTCTAAACACTTGTCAGACTCTCAGAGGCTACATCTGGCTAATGTTTGGGTCAGCAA
This sequence comes from Protopterus annectens, assembly GCF_019279795.1. Classification (NCBI taxonomy): domain Eukaryota; kingdom Metazoa; phylum Chordata; order Ceratodontiformes; family Protopteridae; genus Protopterus; species Protopterus annectens. The sequence goes on from NC_056741.1 coordinate 1,571,232,866, forward strand.
AATTCTGTAGTAGAATTCTCATCCAAGAACTCACTTCTCACATTAATCTTCTAATGTGTAGGGCTTATATGGGGATCTGCCAGCCATGCCACTGTGGATAACAGATGAATACATTTAAAAAGTATTTCCTAGCTGCATATAATAAAAAGTATTAACTTATATGTCCCACAACGCATTTTAGGAAGGAGGATGTAATGAATTGCTCACAGGTATTAAATGTTCATGTTTTTATTCTGCAGTTAGTGGGAGGTGATATTACTATAAAATCTGTATTAAACAGACCCCAGACTCAAAATTCTGATTCACACGTCACAGTTACTCTGAGGCTGAAAGATGCTTCAATTAAAGAATGACTTAAAATAATTGTATGGAAATTATTTTACAATAAATTCTTTGCAGCATAAAGGCCCTTTGGAATTTAGAGCTCAAGCTGTTTCTTAAGCAATTTTTTTTTATGAATCTGAGAACTGTTAATTGATTTAACTGACTGACGAGGAACAGATGATGCCCATCAGGGTCCTTTGCCACTGTAGTCCAGGTAAGCATCACATGATTAGGAAACAGAGACTCTTCTGATACGACACCTTACAAATGAAGCCTAGCTACAGATTTATTGTATGCATTTATGTTGGCATGTATGTATGTATCTGTTAACTGGCGTAGAGCAGTAAACCAACAGGACCATTTTTAGGCTCATGGGAAAGATGACAAGCGTACAATTAAATTATTACTTTAATGTGAAAAATAATCCAGCAAGATGAAAGGAAAGCAGTATAGTAACTTTGACACAGATAAATACACACAGGGTTACTTCTAACTATATAAAGTAAAATGCAAACACAAGATAACTGAAGAGATTGGTATATGGCAAAAACAGGAAGCATTACATAGTGGTAATACTTTCAAGTTAATATACAATGAACAATGTTGCAAACACTCCATGAAGTGCATATAAAGGTGAAATTATTATTTTCCTGACTAATCTAAAGTTTTACTATTCCCTGGTTCATTTACCAGAACAAGGCAAGATGAAGTAAGTGAGAGACCCTTCTAGGTCAGGTTTCCAAAACAGAGTGCCCAGTCTGACTGAGAGAATTCTCAATAGAATATCTAAATATTATTTCTGGGATAGCTTATGGCATGACATCACATCTGGTCATCTGACTCTGTTTCCCACATTATTACCCACATTAGAAGCTGCCAGGATTTTAACACCTATGTGTTATCATACATACAGATAGATCTGTTGCAGCTCCTGCAAGTCATAAAACAATTTCAAACCTCTACTTCTCCTACAGAACTACTAAGCCAGGCTTCTCACAGATATTTCATTTCTGTTTGCAATCAGAACTATCAGATACAATCTTTATGGCTTAATTTAATTGCAACTATTTTCCTCATGCTGGATTGTGATTAACCTCTTCTCTTCCAGTATCCTCTGTTAAAACATATACATTTAATTCAGTTACAATGATACATGTACATTTCTTTTCATTACAGCAGAGCACACTGCTGATACATTTTTAACACAAGCAACTTTACAAATACATTTTCAGCACAAGCATCTGTACTAATCAGTTTGATATTCAAATAACATATCATTTTTTACTACATTTCACCTAGCTGTGCTGGCATATGTTACACATTCACTGCCCCACTTCTCCTGGCATAGCTGGCAGTACCTCCTGTCGTCAAGTTGAAAAGTATACTCAAGAAGCCATTTTGCTATAAGCATCACACTTTCAGCAGTCTAAATATTTAATGTTTTTTGCAGTGCCTCTGTTCATTGTGTATGGAAGGCCACCCCTGCCTTTTTTTCAGATTCTTCCTCACTATGTCTGGTCTTTCCTTTGCTGATTTCACATTTGGAGATACCTCCTTTCGTTGATCCTCAAGTTGAAATCTTGAAACTTTGTGTAAAGCCGTGTCATAAGAGTCCTGTTGCTTCCATATCAGGTTAACTATCCAGCCACATAATTAAAATATCCCTTTGTATTGGTATCAGCAGGAAAGGGAAGGTTGCTTCTGTGCCCATGAAGGGGTAGTAGTCTAATGAGTTGGGCACCTAGCCTACCATCAACCCATTTCACTAATGACGGAAAAATAAGAAAACCACTGCCGTGGTAAAGAAAAAGCACTCACTTTAATGTTTCCACACTATTAAAACATAAAATAAATTAACATACAAAATTCACAGACTAAGTGCTTTCACCTGATAAAATATTAAGGCATCATCAGAGTCAGTGAAAACATCTTTAAGCTCTATTTAAATAACACCAGATCCTAAAGTCAATCATTACATCATTTCCTGCCATGTCAGAGAAAACATCTTTAAGCTCTATTTAAATAACACCAGATCTTAAAGTCAATCATTACATCATTTCCTGCCATGTCAGAGAAAACATCTTTAAGCTCTATTTAAATAACACCAGATCCTAAAGTCAATCATTACATCATTTCCTGCCATGTCAAATTATGTAATATGAAGAATAAAATCTCTAATAAATAAATAGTAAAAATGTTAAAACAGTTCAAAGTTAAAATAAGACATCTGGAATGCAACTTTAACCTTTGTAAAAATGGTAAATGAAACAAATCTTTGCAAAAGGTAGATCATAAACACTTTAAACCAGATAAAACACATCCATCAAGTACAAATTTCACATAAAAATAAAAATTCAAACATCTTTTGCTCTCCTTTTTAGAACACACAGCAGAGGTATATTGTCATTAATGCCAGGCTTCTCTTTGGCATTTAATCTAAGTTGCCATTCTAAATCTTTGTTTAAAAGTTCTAATTCAGTGTCACCCCCTCTCATTCCTACTTTTGTTTTATCTATAACAAAAAATATAAATAATTTATACTCATTGCATTCTCTAGTGTGCATGTATAAAGCACCGGTCTCTTTTCTTTTTCTTATATCCCTGTTGTGCTCCAGAATTCTGTCATGTAACTTCCTGATGGTCTTGCCTATGCAGAACGCAGGGCATGACACACATGTAGCAGTGTATACAACTCCTTTTGTATTGCAGTTGCAGCATCTAGGACACTGCAGCGTCCTGTTGTGTGTTTCAATAGTCACATAAGGACTATCATAGATTCATAGATTCATAGATTTATATAAGCTAATTTGCAGCCATTTTGCCCCCCTAGCCTCTTCTCAATTATGAGACTCAAACCCTGCACCTTGTGTTTGTAAGGCAAACACCATAACCATTAGGCCACCCTCCCAACCGTTAATAAACGTACAACTACTGCATGCCCCGCATTTGCTCATCTTAGAGATGTATGTCTTTTTAAACTTTTCATTATCATGTTCAAGTATTTCCTTGATATTTCTGCCCCTGCTGTATACAACTTTAGGTTTTGCACTTAATTTGTTTTTCAATTCGTCAAACATGCTGTCCCATATCCTACATAAACTTTTTACCAAATCTGGTGCTAAATGATTGTACTGAAAGACCATAACATCATTCTTAGGTGTTTCTGCAAGCACCAACATTATAGTACTCATCCCACCTCTTAAAATGGGGCTAAATCTCATAGAACAATTTTTTTATAACTTATTTTTTAACTGATGTCAGAAGCTTAATGGGTTAGCCCCTTTCTTTGAACATCCCAATCAAAATATACATCTCATGTAAAAATTCATCATCATTACTGACCAACCTGGAGAGCCTGACCATTTGGCCTTTAATGACCCTCCATCTTTGATGAAAAGGATGACAACTATGATATTCCAGGAGTGTGTTTGTATAAGTTCTTTTCCTAAAGATGTTGGAAGGGAGTTCTCCACTTAAACTGTTTTTGCTCAAAAAAATATCTAAGAAATCAATATTTTTGATGTTGGTCTTATATGTAAAGCTTAAAAAATCAGTCGTTATGTTCAAATAATTTATAAATTCTAATAGCTCTTCAGAACCCCCTGTCCATAGAATAAGGATACCATCCAAAAATCTATGATAAGATACAATTTTATTCATGTAAACTGAGGTGAATACCTTCCTTTTCTCCCATTCAGCTAAAACAAGGTTGGCAAAAATCGGAGAGCATTTTGCACCCATAGCCACACCTGTTTTTTGCCCGATGTATTCTCTCTCAAAACATAAAAAATTGTTGATAAGCACCATTTCAACCAGGTCCGTCAGTAAGTTAATCCTGGTTTGGTCCAACAACCCACTCTGTGTCAAGCTTTGTGTGAAATAATCCAAGCCTACCTCATGGGGTATAACAGAAAAGAGATTAATTACATCAGTTGTGACAAACACAAAGTTCTTGTCACTAGATATTGCTCTCAATAAATCTAGGCAATGCCATGAGTCTTTCAAGATATAAGTAAAGGACTTGAGAGCTGCCTTAGAGTGATGATCCACAAAGGCTGCTATTGATTCAGTCTTATAGCCCTTTGCCGCCAAAATTGGTCTAAAAGGGGGGTCACTCTGATTTTTATGTATCTTGGGGATCCCAAAAATCATTGGGATAATTGGTGTCTCCACCTTAAGATACTCAAATTCATCAGGTTTCAATGAGCCTTGATATAGGACATCACGCAACATCCTGTCTATTTTCATACATGCCCTATTCATCTATTACATACACAATATTAAATAATTAATCCCCCATACCACTACTCATCTGCCAACTCTAATCCCTTGGCATTACAAAAGTACTCTGGTGATTCTGGGAAAACTGCTGTCTCCCACAATTGGTTGGTTGACCCTGCAGTCCTGGGGATCATAAATAATAGGGGTGGAGGGTGGTTGGGAATGAGGGGAATCCAAAAAATATTGCTTTGCTCAATACCTCCAGAATTGTCATCAACACCATCAACTTCCTTTCTGTTGAAATCATAGCCACCATCCTGCTGATAAAAGTCCATTTTAACATTTGATTTATTTTTATTTTGGTTGAGATCTCTTGATTTAAATAAAAAAAAAATTAGAGCTCAAGTCTGGTGAAACAGGACAATGCCCTTGAGCTTCTCCACATTCAAATCACAATAAGCAAAATCCCATACCACTTCATACCACTTCCTTACAAGCTATAGGCCCCTATTTATGACCCAGAAAACCCATAACACATATTTAAATTTATTGGAAACACTCACCATCCAACCCAATACCATACACACAGGCAACTTTAATTACCCCAGTATTAACTGGGAATCATATACAACACCAAATGTGCAGGCACAGAGATTTCTGAATTTTGCAAACATAAGATCCTGGGAGCAGATTGTCAATACAATCACCAGCAGCCTAAACATACTGGGATTAGACCTCACTAATATGGGACAGAGTTGCACATCCCCTACAGTAATGCCCTCTCTGGTAAGTTCAAACCACAAAACAGTCTGCTCTAAAGTAAAAATATAACCCAGATGCCCAGATAACCCTGGAATGTTCAGGAACTACTCTAAGACCAACTTCCCACTATTAAGAGATAACATGACAAAATTTCAAGCCCCCATAAACCCTTACAGCACTGCTGCCTATGAGGAACTGTTCACAGAAACCCTATTCAAGCATGTTAATAGCTACATAGAGGCAGCTGTACCCACCAGGAAGTACAGAACTAACTTCAAAAACAAGCCACACTAGCAGAATCACAACAGCAATAGGCTGTATAACAGAAAGAAGAAAATCATGTCAAAAAATCAGGAGATGTAGCACCCAGCAGGATAAAATCACTCTCATCAAACTCAGAGGACAAATAAAGTCTACCAAAGCCAAATTTGAGGTAAATTTGGCCTCTGAGGCCAAGGACAAACACAAGGCATTCTATAGCTTTGTCCACATCCTGAAAGGCAATACACAATTCTGTGCAGGCCTCATTGTAAATGGAGCCACCTATAGTGAGCCAGAAGATATAGCAAACCTAATGGCCAACAATTTTAGCTCAAACTTTACATCTCTCTCCCCCTCAACCTTCCCTCAGGAAATACCATCAAATATAACTCCCCCTGTTATCACTAGGGAACAAGTCCTTAATGCTCTCTCTAAGACCAAGAACACTGCATCAGTGAGCCCGGACAATAGCCCAGTATGCCTTCTAACCTGAAACATGATCTATCAGGCTGTTTGGAATCACTATTTAACCACAGACTCCAAACAAGCTTCATTCCTCATGAATGGAGAACAGCAACCATCATCCTTTTGCACAAAGGTGGGACCTTTATAGTCCCTGAAAACAACAGACTCTGAAGTCTTGCTAGTTTTATAAGCAAGGCTATGGAAAGAAATATCATGGAAATGATCAGTAATGACATAGGAAACTTCCAGACACCAACCCCATTCAGTTTCGTCAAGGACAGGTCAAGCCTACTTAACCTAGTGGATTTTTTGAGAATGTCACCAAAGCAATGGATGATGGCAAAACAGTTCACACTGCCTACCTTGACCTGGCCAATGCATTTGACACAATACCTTACTTGGGCAATGTAGACAAACTCAAGAGGTTAGGTATAAACCTTTATGTCACTTGGTGGATAGACAGCTGGCTCGCAGGCGGGAACCAGGAAGTTAGAATTGGGGATTCCATCTCAACAAAGATGCCAGTCACAAGCAGAGTCACTCAGGCATTGGTCTTGGGAGCATTCCTTTTTCACATTTACTTCTCTGATGTCAAGGCCAATATCAATTACTCTGGCTGACCAGATTTGCAGGTGATTACAAATCAGGAACAGTCATAGAATTCCCGCCAACACTAATGCTCTCTTGTAAGGGCTGCCACAGACAAATGACTTGTGTCAGTGTCATGGAGTTGGCCCAGTAGTAAGGGACTTGGAGACACACACAGACAGTAATCTAGCCTTTAAGGATCACGGGTACTATGATAGTGAGAAAATCATTCTATGTTGTGCAACTTATAATCAAAAGTATGGGATCTAAGTCCAAGGTGGATGTTGTTACACTGTATTTGGCATTCATCAGACCTATCATGGAGTACAATACCCCCGTTGGTATGTACCTAACCAGGCACATTCAACAAATGGAATGTCCATACAGGTTCTCACTAAAAGTATACAGGGCATAAACAACATGTCCTGTGAGACCACCTCAAAACCTATCCCTGTTTTCTTTCTCCTACAACATCATAATCCCATTCTAAAGACTTAAACCTTCCCTATAATATAAATAGGATCTGCTGGACAGACAGGTATGTATCCCAGAGGCCACCCCTTCTCTAGAACAGGCTCCCCATCCATGTGAAGCATAGTTACTCACTAACCCAATTCAAGTGTAACTTGGACAATTAGATGGAAAACAGGAAATGAATTCCTTGTTTGGTACCTATGTCTCTAATGGACACAGGCAGCCTGTAATGGTTCATCTCTCAGGCCCATGCTGCTAAGTGCTTCATGTCCCATGTCCCTGCTTACACTTACTAAGTGTACCAGACCATGTCAGAGGTTTGGAATGTATGGCTAGGCTTAAGAAGGCCCCAGTGGTTGTCAGGCTAGTAAAAAACTATGAACCTATCATAAGTGCATCATCCTGTTCTTTTTTAACTTTTTTTTCAAAAAAGATATGGATTCCAGTAATATTCATGAGAAGGATTTTAGGAAACTGGAAGGGATTAAGAAACAGGGCAGCCACAGTGGTGCAGCGGTTAGCATTGCCACCTCACAGCAAGAGGTTTTCTGGTTCGATCCTTGGCTGGCGTGCCTTCTGTGTGGAGTCTGCATGTCCTTCCTGTGGTCGCGTGGGTTTCCTCCGGGTGCTCTGGTTTCCTCCCACATCCCAAAGACAAGCTGTAGGTGGATTGGACACTCTAAACTGGCCCTAGGTGTGACTGCGTATATGTGTGTGCCTTCTGTGGAAGGTTGGGTGTCAGGCTGGCAACTCGACACCGTAAAATTCCACTGCCAATCATGAGCGGGCAGGTGAAACAGAAGGAAGGGATTAAGAAACACTCATACATTTTATACATTATTCATGACATTGTGGATTTCATTGGACCATGGTGGCCATGTCTCTTTGTGTGGTTTTATATAACAGAATTTTACTTGGTTGTCTTTTATCTGATGAAGTCCTGGCACTTTATTAGGACAAAAGTGCTCATAATATAATAAAACTGTGTGTGGCATCACCTCTGGCATTTTTTGTTTTATTTTAGTTGTTCTACTTGAGCTAGATTTGTTTCATTTTATAAGTCTTGGCATGCCCAGCTCCCGAATTTAGTTGGTTTAAAAGTACAAGCAAGATACATAAGACTGTGGCTATTGAACGCTACCCAGACTGTGGCAATAAAGATGACTGGAATGTGTGTTTGACTGATGAAACACGCAAGTCAGTGTGATTAGCACTAGATAAACATGGAATGACAAGAAACCAAATCAAGGGAGGTCTTGCAGTGCTTCATGAAGTTGGTCGTCTTCCCCAATCACTATGTATAATTCATATTATTGCATTGTTTCTATGTGGAATTAAATCTTTTATTACATTGATGCTGTTAAGGGGGAGAATGACTGTTTGAAGCAGCAATGGAGTTTACTTTATTTAGTTAATTATTCAGCTGAAATGGAAAAAAGTTCAAATTGCTGTACCTTAGGAATATGAAAAAATGTGCAGCATATGCCACTGATGCAGCATTAGTTTCAAAGTCAAACGAATGAATAAAAGATTATAATAACCTTGTGAATGTGTTCCTATTTTCTAATTTATTACATAAGTATAAAGAAACCTTTCCCCAATTGATTATTTTGAAGGATGGGGTGAATTGGATGGCTGCCCTGGACACAGAGCTTAAGGGGGCCCAGTCGACACTAGCTAAGTGGTGTTCGGTGCATTAGTATTTGAATGGCAGCATTGCATTTGCACCTGATATGCTTTAGTGCTCCATGTTGGCCTAGAATATAGCAGATGTGTGCTAAAAATGTAACAAGCTGTTTGCCAAGCTGGGGTGGGGGGGAGTGGCAGATCAGGGAACGGTCCTTGTATCAGAATAGCTAGCTACACCTCTGATGAACAGAAGCAGGGAAATGATATGAACTGGCAAGCTGATTAACTATGAGAGAAGGAAAGTGTGCATGAGTGATAGAAATGTTAATTTAACATGGCAGTGATACTTAACGCTGTTGCTAGGATGGAGGTCTGCATGGCATAGTTAAGGATTTGATTTGAGAAAGATAACATATTATGGGGAAAAAGACTTCATACAAAAAAAAAGATGATTATAGGGTAGAAACTTAGTCAAGGCACATATATAAGAAAGAGAATAGTAGGGGAGACAGCCATGTGATTGTCACTATTACTGCAGGGTAATCTATTCAGCATGTTTGCCTCTACACTGAATGATGTTTTAAAGGACATTGGTGGGAAGCACTGAATTATTAATTATGCCTGTTTATGATAAATAACTAAGAAGAAAATCTGATTGAGGCAGATGGTTGTGGGACAGGAGACTGACTTGAGAAACTGGAATCATTGAGTACAATGCCCCATTTAGCATGTACCTCACTAGACACCTGCAACAACTGGAGAGGCCACAAAAGTACCTCACAAAGAGGATCCTAGGCCTTAAACACTTGTCCTATATGGACAGACTCAAAAACCTCCAACTATTATCTGTCTCATATCGCCTACTTAGAGGCGATCTCTGCTTGACATACAAAGCCATGTCTGATCCAGCTCTGTTAGAAATGCTACATCTAAAGAAATCCCAATCCCTCTGCACCACACGCTCCAGTGACCTCAACCTCAATACCACAATCAACAGAACATGCTGGAGGGACAGATTCATAACCCAGAGACTGACCATGCTCTGGAATGGACTTCCCATACATGTTAAACAGAGCACCTCACTGGCCCTCTTCAAGAGAAACATTGATGAGTGGATGGGAAATAGAAAATTCACCCCGGGGATCACTCCAGTGGCTCTACTCGACAGAGGAACTGAGAGCTAAAGTCGGGTGGCACGATGTCAGGGTAATCCTATGGGCTAGGTTTGTAAAGACTCCAGGGCCATTAGCGTAGTACACACCTATGAACCTATGAATAAGATGAATAGAATACAGTCAGGAGTATAAAGGAGGTATGCATTTGTTTAAGAATTCTTTTTGAGCAAGATGCATCCACTTTTCTATATTTCTAATCAGATATTAAAATAAATGTAGGAAGTAAAAGTAATGCAGTATACATTTTAATTTTAATACATTATTTCAGTAAAAAATTACTTGCTTCATTTGTGTCGGTCCTTGAGCATTTCCATAAACTTTAAAAAAATCATATATTGTGCCAACCCAATCATTAGATTTCATAGGTTGTCACCTTAAACTTTTATCAGCAGGTTGTCCTTCTGACCACCCTCGGACTATGCATAAGGGAGACTATGTCACTAGCCAATACACTGGCCACTCATGCCGACTATCACATGAGAGTGCTACAGCAGACAATCAGAGTACAATGATCCACATCCATTCATTCATTTCATTTTTCTATTAAATTATCTACAGCTAAAGTGGTGGATTCGTTTGCCACTGGTACAAGCAGGCCATCCCTTTCGTCTTCCCCTTCTGCCAGCTATGATTACTACTGATGAATCTTCCCTGGGATAGGGGGCATTGAGAATGAACAATAGTACAAGGAATGTGGTCACACCAAGAGGCTCATCTTCACTTTAGTGTACTAGAAATATGGGCAGTCCCCCTAGCATTGCAAGCACTGCAAAATGTCCTTCTTCAGGGTGCAATTCCAGTACATATGGAAAACACCTTAGTCATGAGGTTCATTAACAAGGAAGGGAGAACCTGATCATACACCCTTTGCTGAAAAGCCATGAGACTGTGGTAATGGGCAATGTGTTCACAATGTTTTCTGACAGCAGTGCAAATTCCAGGTCAGATCAACCTTTTAGTGGACAGACTCTATTGCTGTATCCTAATGCCTCACTAGTGGTCCCTCAACTTCACAGTAATAAACAAATACTGCCAAGAGTTTATCCCATGTTTAGACAAGTCAGCACCCAATACCCCTGTCCAGCAGGGACACAGCTGGAATCCCAGGGGTGTATTTTCTGTTTCCCATCCAGTTATCCAGGTTGTGCTTAAAAAGGGATAATGAGGTACTCTGCTTGACGTGGAGAGGGAGTCTATTCCACAGATGGGGAGTGTCTGTGGTACAAATCTGTCCTGCCAACAAGTCCTATTGATGTCACAGACCAGGGTGAGGTCACACATGTGGGTTACTTGAGTGGAGCTTGACTTGTGGTTATGTATCAGTCCCATCAAGGTGGGGTCTCAGATTGCTTTGTATGACAGACAGAGGTCACCTCTGAGGAATCTGTATGAAACTGAGTAGAGTGATAGGGCATTTAGCCTATCTGTGTATGGTAGATGTTATGGTAGATGTTTGAGGCCCTGAATTCTCCTGGTGAAGAACCTCTGTGGTCTTTCCAGCTGCTGCATGTGCTTTGTGAGGTACATGCCGAAAGAGAATTGTACTCAGTAATGGGCCTTTTAAGGGAAGAATACAGGGATGTTATGATCTCCTTGTCCCTGGATGAGATACCCTTACTTATGAGGTGGGCCATGTAGAAAGCTTTCCATACAATGGAAGCAACATGGAGGTCAAAAGTCAGGTTGCTATCAAACTGGGTGCCCAAATCCCTCACGACTGATTGCATGCTTAGCATGTTATTAATGTGATAATTTGTGGGGACTTCAGTCTCTCTAAAGGGAATGATGATCCATTTTTTGGTATTCAGCTTGAGGCCATATTTCTGGCACCAGTCATTTGTTTGGGTGAGACCCTCTTGGAGGATGTTCACTTCACTAGCGGAATTGATGAAAGCACCCAGCTTGCAGTCATCTGCAGACTTAGTCAGCCATAGCCCACTGTTTTTTGGCCTGCACTTCAGAAAACTATATCCCAAATAAAGGCCCCAAGACCCATCCCTGGGGTACACCGCTTGTTAAGGGTCTCCTGCTTGAGGTGGCTTCCCTTATTTTGACTAGGTGGGTTCTATCAGTCAGCCAGTTTGCTACCCATCTGGTAACATAAGGATTGATGCCTAGTTGAGAGAGTTTATCTATTATACCCAAGTAGGTAATAGTGTAGAAGGCTTTGGCCAGGTCAAGGTAGGTGGTGTGCACCTTCTTCCCCTCGTCCATGGCTTTGATGACTTTCTCAAAGACAACCAACTTTTTGTGGCCTTTTCTCCATCAAGGTAAGGGATTAAAGTCTCCAGAGTGACACTGTGCATATGGCCTTCAGACTGTATCAGATTCACAAAACTAAAACTAAATTTGGCCTTTTGGAAGAATTTTTTATAAATGACATTGTACTGCAGTAACATGGCCAACCTTCATCAAACATTATGAGCTTGATTTCATACAGAGATCCAAAGTGTCCATTGATTATACCATCTTCAGGGGTGTCCTGTCATGATGCCACCAGGAAGAAAATAACTCAAAGTCAAGTCAAAGAAAACTTTATTGTCATTCAGTACTACACAGCAATGTAGCTGAATGAAATTGCAATGTTTTGTTCTCAATGCAGGAAACAGTTGCACATAGAGACAGAAAAATTAATAAAATATCACAGTAGAAATTTAATAAGTAGCAATTAGTAAGTAAAGTAGGATAGTAGTGACCCACACCCATCCCAGAATAGGAGACAAAGAAGACAAGGAACAATATGTAGGTAATACTTTGAAAGTGAAACTGAAACAATAGCAGCATATCTATGATTAGACTGATAATTATGACTAATTACGATTAGCTGGGGTTTCTGTCCCAACAAGGGAAGGTGCCAAATGCTTTGGGCAGGTCAAGGTATAACATGTGGCCAGTTACTCTTTCAAAGAAAATAAAGAAATTCATTAGACAAAACCAAACTGTTGCAGGTTCACTCTGAAAACATTTTTGATATCATAGTTTATCGAGTCATTCATAATATGTTCCATGACTTTGCAAATAAGATTTGTCAGGCTGATGGGCCTATCATTTCTGGGCCCAACATCACCCTGTCTTTGCCTGGCCTAGTGAATGGAGAATCGGTTTGCCTGAAAATGAAGTCATTGATCAATGAAAATATTTTTGTTTGTTCAGCGGTCCTGCTGCACTGAGTTTGATATGATTTAACTATTGTTGACTCTTTGTTGAAAGTGTGCTTGAAGGTGATATGGTATTGGATTTTGACTGAGACCTTCAACTAGATTCAGAAAATTTTGCCCTATCCAGGTAAGTAAACTTCATCATGAATGGCAAAGATCAGGGTTTGTGTGATTCAGAAAACCAAGCAACGCAACAAGTCCTGTTGAAATAGCATGGCAGGCCATGTTATATACTAATGCCTGCATTATGTAAAGCAATATATGATAATGAGGCAAACAACATGAAAGAGTGATTCTGAAATGTTTAAATGTCATATTATTGTATTCAGAGCAAAGTAGTGTACAATGTTAGGAGTTACAGCAGTTACTGTAAATGTGTATCTGCAGGAGGCTCTTATATTAGCTGTTCTAGCTAATGGTATGTGACGTCACCCCTGGAGGTACCTGGTCATCCAACTGTGCTTAACATTTCAAGCCCTGTATGGCAAAGACATAGTGGATCATAACCTCACTGACACAGATAACATGCAACAAACTGAGATTCATCTGAATCCCCATGGAGCTCATGGAGTGCTAATCACAGTGGTTGCTCAGGTATGTGTGGCTGTATGTATGTTAACTACAGAGACCTTTCAGTGACCTATGGGGGACACAATGGGGTATCTCAGACATCTGCCTCAAGAATACTCCATCAGTTTCTCAATGTCATGCTATAGCATGTAAGAGAGCATATGTGGTTCTCACGTACACAGATGAATAAGAAGCACATGCGGGACTTTGATGCCATAGTGCATTTTCCTGAGGTGCTGAGCACCTAGATTGTATCAGCATTGAAATAAAGGCCCTACCTGGTGAACTGGGAAGGAGGTACATGAAATGCAAAGGGTATCACTCCCACAACTGCCAGGTGGTCGGTAATGCACAGGGTTTCATCTAAAATGTGTGTCTATGTGTATCTGTGTGTGTGCAGGCCTCCCAGACTGTTTTCATGAGTGTCACATATGGCACATATGTGATCTGTATCAGCAGTTTGCAAGGGGTGACTTCCTACAGGGGCATTATGCAGGTAATGCTGGATATGCTCTTGAACTGTGGCTCATGACAACATTTAGAATTCAATAGAATCAAACTGACTGTGAATACAAATGTGCCCTATCACAAACCAGAAACATTATACAGTGTGTGTTCGTACTGCTGAAGTCATACTTCCACTGTCTGGATACATCTGCATTATGACCACACTATGCATGCCAAAATAGTAACTGCGTGTGCTCTGTTGCATAATATTATACTAACCGTGCGTGCTCTGTTGCATAATATTATACTGTGTGTGCTCTGTTACATGACATTATACTAACTGTGTGTGCTCTGTTACATAATGTTACACTAACTGTATGTGCTCTGTTACATGACATTATACTAACTGTGTGTGTGTGTGCTCTGTTACATAACGTTATATTAATTGTGTGTGCTCTGTTACATAATGTTACACTAACTGTATGTGCTCTGTTACATAATGTTATACTAATTGTATGTGCTCTGTTACATAATTTTGTACTAACTGTGTGTGTGCTCTGTTACATAATGATATACTAACTGTATAAAGGTGTAACTGTAAAGGTAGAAAAAAGAGGCAAGGGGCAGGTGAAAAGGAAGAAATCAAAACTGAACGTGGAAGGATTGAAGAATATTACTATAAGAAAAAAGAAGAGAAAGGCAGATGTTAACTACACGATGGCTCAAGCTGTGGATTTACAATGCCAGCTGGATGAGAATTTAATACACAATGAAAACAGTGGAATTAATAAGACTAATAGTGATGAAGATCTATCCTTCCTAACAACTGACAGAGCGGAAATGACTGTACTAGAAGTTGAATATTCTTCAGAGATGGTCAGCAAAGAGATTCTTGTAACTGAAGATTCATTTACTAGAGGAACTGATATTTATATTTGCAGAGATGATAATGAACATCAAATAGTGTTATGCTTGCCAGGAGCAAAAACAGAAGATGTGAAACAAGCCTTGCAATGCCTTAATGTAAGGAAGTACAGATCTGTTTTTATTCATGTTGGTACAAATGATGTCACCAACAAAGATTTCCCGACTGTTAGTCGGGAACTGACAGCCCTCCTAAATAGTATAGCTTGTACTGATGTTAGGACATATTTTTCACAAATCACCTATAGAAAGGATAATTAGGTCACTGTGAATGAAAATATTTTTAGGTAAATACCTACATGGAAAAAACGTCCTGTTTTAAAAAATGGAAATGTGTAGAGCATGCAAGCCTTCTTTTGGGCAGACGTGTGTTCGGACAGGATGGTGTGCATTTGTCTAGATCAGGGAAGAGAATTTTTGCAGTAGATATTTTGCAATATTTAAAAAACACTAGCCAGGATTTTTGCCAGGTAAAAATGCAACAGTTCACAGATAGCAACATTTGATGCATCTCTGATGGTTGTTAATGCTTGGTGCATTAATAATAAAGTTTTTTTATTAGCAAATTTGCTACGTTCCCACAAGATTGATGTTGTTATTGTTTGTGAAACATAGTTAAAGAACAACGACTGGAAACCAATTCTGACATGTTATAAATGTTTTTACTGTAACAGACATTCTAATAAAAAATCAGGTGGAGGTGTTATGATAGGGATTAAAGATAGCTATGAGACCTGTGATTATTACATGTTCAATGATAACACCAATTACTATAGACTGTGTAACTGTGACAATAAAGACAACCCTGGAACATACAACAATTGTTGGAGTGTATAGACAACCAAAGTCAAGTGCAGATAACCTAGAGGAATTCATACTTTTCTTACATGAAACACAGGAGGGAAGAATCATATTAGCTGAGGACTTAAATTTACCAGAAACAGACTGGAATAATATTGATTCAATAACATTAGTAAAGAAATTATTCACAGAGTATATTCAGGAACAGCAAATGCTTCAGATTGTAAAAAAATCTACCAGGGGACGGAATATACTAGATATTGTTTGTGTTCCCAAAGAAATTATTGCAACTTCAAGTCAAGTTTTACCACCACTGATGAGCAGTGATCATGGGGTTATTAAGGTTAATTTGTTGCTAGATAATTCTGCCAAACTGAAATCTAACCAATGCACAGAACGTTAATTACAGATTATAGGGAAGCAAAACAGTTACTATATAAAACTAACTGGAGTGAGGTGTTCAGTGGAAAACTGCAGATGGAATGTGGAATGTTTTGAAAGACAAATTGTTTGAATGCAAAAAGTCAAAGAAAAAACGTTTAACATCAGGATCTAGGCCCGCAACATCAGGGGGATATATTTCCATAAGAATAAGATACCTGATTAAGGTGAGAGACAAAAAATATAAGAAATGGAAGAGAGGTCGAACTACAACTTTGAAAACTGAAATAAACAAGCTGAACAAACAGATTAAGCATAGTGTTAGACAAGATCAAGAAAAACTTGAAGAAATTTTATATAAAGATATTAAGCATAATAGGAAGCCTTTTTATAGATACATAAGATGTGGAAGGAGTAAAAATACACAAATTGATAAACTGTGTGCAGATTCTAAAATGTATTCTCAGACACAACAGATTATAGATATATTCACAAAATCTTATGCAAAAGAGTTTGGCTCCACAAAAGGGGTGGTAAGTTGTCCTAGTGACATCCAGGTAACCCCAGATACTGGAATCAAATTAGATTATATTGAAAAAGAACTGTACAAACTGGATCCAAACAAAGCACATGGAGGAGACGGAATAAATAACAATGACCTGAGAACACTTCAGCAAGAACTTCCACTACCATTATATCTGTTATTCACTAGGTCATATAAATATGGGGAGATTCCTCAAGATTGGAGACATGCACTTATTGAGCCTGTCCTTAAGGGAAAGGGGAGTAGGACAAACCCAGAATCATATAGACTCTTAAGTCTACTTTCATTTTGTGGAAAAATAATGGAGAAGGTAATACTGGATAATTTATTGTCAGAACTGGATAGGTTGGGACTTGAAACCATATACCAGCATGCATATGTTGAAAATAGATCTATCGCCACCTGTAACATGATGTTCTATAACAATATAATAACAGGTATGAATGAAAAATTGTGCTTTGATGTGGTTTATATAGATTTAACTTCAGCATTTGACAGGGTCATACACAAAATACTGATCAATAAATTAGAACAACTAGGTATTGATGTACTGTTGATAAGATGGATAGCTGCATGGCTTACAAATAGGACACGGCAAGTATCACACACCAACTGGACAGGTGAAATCCTTGGTTACAGTCAAGGTGTCCCACAGGGCTCTGTCCTAGGTCCTTACTTGTTTAGACTGTATCTTTCAGACCTTACTTTTTCATCTGAGATGTTCTGCAGTGTATATGCTGACAACCTGAAATTGGGTAAACTGATTACAAATGTTACAGATAAGGCATGTCTACAAAATAATTTGACTAAATTGACCATTTGGGCACAGGAGAATAATATGTTGATAAATACATCAAAAACAAAGCATATGAGATTTGGGAGACATAAACTGAAAGGTGAATATTTAATACAGCAGACAGTGATTGAAACTGTAGACTCATTTAAGGGCCTGGGTATATGGGTAGATTCAGCTATGAGTTTTTCTAATCATATCAACCAATTGGCTATAGAACTATAGGGTGTATAAAAAGATTTATAAAGTCTAGGAAATCAAACATAATGAAGTCATTGTTTGTTAGTTACATTAGACCCAAACTTGTGTATGGAATAACAATATGGAAACCCTATAGGAAAACAAGCATGAATAAACTGGAAAGAATACCGTGGAAATATACCAAGGACATCCATGGATGTGAAAATTTAAGTTATTATGAAAGACGAAAATATCTGAACTTGTACAGTGTCTCTTACAGATATTTAAGAGGAGATCTTATTCAGGTATATAGGGCATTTAGGGACAATTACCTCTGGGAATATTTGGGGTTATCAAAACGTACTACAGAATCACCAGATAACCTATGTAGAAGATTTTATAGGAATGAGAAGTGTACTAACTGGCTCTGTGACAGAATGGCTGACGCTTGGAACAGACTACCAAATTACATTAAAGCAACTACTAGTTTAGATATTTCTAAGAACATCCTGTTCATTTATTATGGGAACAAGTGTTTTGGTATATTGGCAAGCTAGAAGGGCTTTAATGCTCATGCTTGAAACATTTGTATGTATGTATGCATGTAACTGTGTGTATGCTCTGTTACATAATGTTACACTAACTGTATGTGCTCTGTTACATAATGTTACACGAACTGTATGTGCTCTGTTACATAATGTTGTACAAACTGCCTGTGCTCTGTTACATAATGTTACACTAACTGTATGTGCTCTGTTACATAATGTTACATTAACTGTATGTGCTCTGTTACATAATGTTGTACTAACTGTGTGTGTACTCTGTTACATAATGTTACATTAACTGTATGTGCTCTGTTACATAATGTTGTACTAACTGTGTGTGCTCTGTTACATAATGTTACATTAACTGTATGTGCTCTGTTACATAATGTTGTACTAACTGTGTGTGTTCTGTTACATAATGTTACACTAACTGTATGTGCTTTGTTACATAATGTTGCACTAACTGTATGTGCTTTGTTACATAATGTACTAACTGTGTGTGCTCTGTTACATAATGTTACACTAACTGTATGTGCTCTGTTACATAATGTTATACTAACCATGTGTGTGCTCTGTTACATGTTACACTAACTGTATGTGCTCTGTTACATAATGTTAAATTAACTGTATGTGCTCTGTTAAATAATGTTGTACTAACTGTGTGTGATCTGTTACATAATGTTATACTAACTGTATGTGCTCTGTTACATTATGTTATACTAACTGTGGGTGTGCTCTGTTACATAATGTTATAGTACCTGTGTATGCTCTGTTACATAATGTTACATCAACTGTATGTGCTCTGTTACATAATGTTGTACTAACTGTGTGTGCTCTGTTACATAATGTTACACTAACTGTATGTGCTCTGTTACATAATGTTATACTAACCGTGTGTGTGCTCTGTTACATAATGCTATAGTAACTGTGTGTGCTCTGTTATGTAATGTTACATTAACTGTATGTGCTCTGTTACATAATGTTGTACTAACTATGTGTGCTCTGTTACATAATGTTACACTAACTGTATGTGCTCTGGTACATAATGTTATACTAACTGTGTGTGTGCTCTGTTACATAATGTTATAGTAACTGTGTGCGCTCTGTTACATAATGTTACATTAACTGTATGTGCTGTTACATAATGTTGTACTAACTGTGTGTGCTCTGTTACATAATGTTACACTAACTGTATGTGCTCTGTTACATAATGTTATACTAACTGTGTGTGGTTTGTTACATAATGTTAAACTAACCATGTGTGCTCTGTTACATAATGTTACACTAACTGTATGTGCTCTGTTACATAATGTTATACTAACTTTATGTGTGCTCTCTTACATAATGTTACACTGACTGTATGTGCTCTGTTACATAATGTTACACTAACTGTATGTGCTCTGTTACATAATGTTATACTAACCATGTGTGTGCTCTGTTACATGTTACACTAACTGTATGTGCTCTGTTACATAATGTTACATTAACTGTATGTGCTCTGTTACATCATGTTGTACTAACTGTGTGTGATCTGTTACATAATGTTATACTAACTGTATGTGCTCTGTTACATAATGTTATACTAACTGTGGGTGTGCTCTGTTACATAATGTTATAGTACCTGTGTATGCTCTGTTACATAATGTTACATTAACTGTATGTGCTCTGTTACATAATGTTGTACTAACTGTGTGTGCTCTGTTACATAATGTTACACTAGCTGTATGTGCTCTGTTACATAATGTTATACTAACCGTGTGTGTGCTCTGTTACATAATGCTATAGTAACTGTGTGTGCTCTGTTACATAATGTTACGTTAACTGTATGTGCTCTGTTACATAATGTTGTACTAACTGTGTGTGCTCTGTTACATAATGTTACACTAACTGTATGTGCTCTGGTACATAATGTTATACTAACTGTGTGTGTGCTCTGTTACATAATGTTATAGTAACTGTGTGCGCTCTGTTACATAATGTTACATTAACTGTATGTGCTCTGTTACATAATGTTGTACTAACTGTGTGTGCTCTGTTACATAATGTTACACTAACTGTATGTGCTCTGTTACATAATGTTATACTAACTGTGTGTGGTTTGTTACATAATGTTAAACTAACCATGTGTGCTCTGTTACATAATGTTACACTAACTGTATGTGCTCTGTTACATAATGTTATACTAACTTTATGTGTGCTCTCTTACATAATGTTACACTGACTGTATGTGCTCTGTTACATAATGTTATAGTGAGGAAGCAGGTCCAACATAGTGGTTTCTTCAAGAGACAGAGCAGTTGTTAGAGTAGGAGCCAGCAGCAGGCAGACACGATACGCTGTGACAATAGCAAAAAAGGCAGCAGATTGCACATAGTTTTACAACATTGCTATGCAAATGTTAAAAAGATGCACAACAGTAAATGTGATGAACACAAAGACATCACACTGTGACTAAATATGCAGAGGCTGGGCATGTTGTGCATCAGACATAGGCAGCTCAAGTTGCAATGGTCACAGGGTAGGGTGCAGTTGTCATCATTTGCACAGGTGGGCAAGGGACTACAAGACTGCATGTCTTTCACAGGTGATTCTGGGAGTGTGAGTGCTATTAAAACAAGAGGTATGTGTGGGTGGTGCGAGAACTGGAGTGATTGGTAGTTAATATGTAGATAGGCCAAGGTAAGTGGCTGTGGGTGATGTGCTGGGTGCTGTGTGTGTGTGTGTGTGTGTGTGTGTGTGTGTCTGTGTGTGTGTGTGTGTGTGTGTGTGTGTGTGTGTGTGTGTGTGTGTGTGTGTGTGTGTGTGTGTCTGTGTATACTGTCTCAGCATTTCTGTATGCCTTTCCCACTTTCACCAACATGCAGTCAACCCTTATAACTAAACTACAGCAACGTTATAATAAAATAGCTAAATTTGCTTCCAACAACCCTTACTTTACACATCATTGTATTGCACTCAGGCACCTGAATTGGCCAGTCTGACAGTTATCAACCAGCCTCATATAATCACGCAATAATATCACATGAAATAGCTATAAATAATATCCAAACAGAACATTCAGTTTTAGGGGAAGCCATTAATGAGCCTCATGCATTTGATATCCTAGCTATAAAGCATGTTAAGACATTTTAACCACTCCACTACCTTTTATTTACAATATCTTGCAGGTAAAGTAATATATTTTTTCATAACATTAAAGCACACTGCTGATCTCAATAAAACTACTTAGTTAATACTGTATTATTCATAGCAAAGAAGTTGGTGGCTAGCTTTGCTGGGCTTTTTCTTACCTAGTGTGTTCACAGTGACAACCTCACTGAAGGGACCTGTTCCTAATTTATTCTGAGCTAGAACACTGAACTGGTATGCAGTCTCTGCTTCTAGGCCTTCCACCAGCAACCAGTTCATGCCTGCTGGTACTGGCAGGGAGAGCCAGTCATGAGGTCCAAACTGAGCGCGCTTCACCCTGTATGGAGAAAGGAGACGTCAGAATATTTTGGTTTTAATTTTACACAAATTAATGGCTATGAAACATTTTTCCTGGCATTTCAATGATCTTTCTTACTCAGCACCACGTTACTCAGTAATATCAGAACAGATGGATATCATAAACGCATTTATCTTTATTCAGAAATGATCTTGACAATGCATCAAGCTCATTAAAAATACCTGACTACAAAGCAGCTTAGCAGATGCAGCTCTTCTTCCACTCTGCACACAAAATGACAAACTGAAGCGCTGGAAACTGCATATGCAAAATTCAGTTATTTTTCTCAAATACGGATATGTTCTTTTTCAGCACCTAACTTTTTAACAAGCTTATCTATGCTGCTTCATAGACATTTTTTTTTTGCCTTCATACTAGATCCACACTTTTTCATTTATTTATACCGGGATGGATAAAAAGGATGTAATGAATGGAGGGTAAACACGTAGAAGCTGAAAGTGAAGGCTTTGGCTAGAAAGAGACCCAGCAGGGACCAATACAATGCTGTGATAGTGATGCATACCAAACAAGACTCACCTGTTTCAAATAGTGATATCACTCACCTGGCAATGCTATGACTTGAATTTAATAATATTAAATTAGGCGGTCCAGGGAGGAATCAATCTGCAACTCCCCACAGAAAGCACTTGTTGTGGTCTGCAGATTGTTTCATCAGTGTTATAGCCTTTGGCATGTTCCTTGTCTAGATGAGATACTATATCTGCCAAGTACCATAGTGCTGCAGGGACCACTTTTATTCCATTACATTTATTCTTCCAGCCCAGCATATTCTATGAGATTACATGAAATATGAGTGTTTTTAAAAACTGATTGCTAGTTTTGAGCAAGAAAGAAAAGTTCTAATCCCTTTTTACTTGTACACTTGGAGCATCTAAATGTGTCAGTTATGAACTGGGATGTGAGCAACTGCTAACTGGTTTAATGAAATATAATAGCATGACAAAAGCCCATTTATATCCATGACTTAAAAGAAGGTGCATAACTTAAAGTGTTATAAATATGTAACAAATAGTTTATACTTGTAATTGTAATCAGAGCTTTAATATAATGTTTAGTAAAGTAATATAAAACTATATGTTTGGATGTTAATAAACTTTTACCTATATACATCTGGGGGTGGCAAGTTGGTTAAGGTGTTTACCATACAGACACAAAGTGCAGGTTTTGATTTTCACATGGGGTAACTGGCTAGGCTTAAAATGACCCACAAGGGCAGTTAGCCTAGTACTACTCAATGAACCTATGTAAGTTTATACAATTCCTTAACTTTATAAATTTTTCCATCAGATGGCATATAATCCTTGCCACTGCAATGCTATGTTTCTCCCAATGTGTGGTCATCTAGAACTCAACTTCCTGTGCCAGGTATTCTTTCCCCTCTGACCAGTAGGAGGGTATTCATTAGAATTCCTCCACCATCTGACAGACCTCAGCAACCCTGGATGCATCCTGAAGCTAAATTAGAAGAAAAAACAGTCTCTAAAAATGGGGCAAATGGGGTGTGGCTGGATAATATGGCAGAGTTATAACAGTGGCAGCATGCAGAATCGATTGTTCCTTTGTCTAAAATTAGCATTATTCAGTCTTACAAGCCACACATGTGACCAGTTAGCTTTCTGCAGCAAGTTAGGTCAGTCATTGTCTGCTATACATAATCAGATATGACTGTACAAAAGTTGATGGTTCTCTATATGCAGACAAACCTCGAGACGCAGATCAGTAAGGAAAAAACAGATTAAATAGCAGTCTAGAGAAGTGCTCAGGTTGTCTCATTTGAAGATGTGATGAAGTTTCTGCTGTGCCTCATGTAAAAACTGCTGCAGTCATAACTTCAGGTATTTCTGACACAGGTGAGGTCTTCTATCCAAGCCTGGATTTCAATGCACTTCCCCTCTCCCCTCACAGACCCTACATTTCCTGACTACTGAATATCTCCACATCTTGTTATAATGGAGGATGTATGGTTGACTATAGGTCCATACTCAGCTGTTGATCAGATAGGTCATTTGTAGCCTAGATGCAAGATTGCCTGGCAGTTGGCTTCCAGGATTAAGGAGTTGTTAATGAGCTGTTTCATGTGGGTTTGTGGTTCAAGGTTTGATTCCCTCAGCCTCCATTGTGTAACTGTGTGACTGTGGGAAAATTACTTAACCAAACACACTTCTGGGCTGAGTTGGAAAATGGTCCATGGAGATCAGTGTTCTACCCTGGAAAGCAACTATAAATAAAATAAAAAATAAAAATTCCATTTCATTACTGCCCTATAACATGAAATTACTACTACATAATTTCATCCCCTTTCAGTGATGGTTTGTGGCATTAGACCATTGGTGAATTACGGTTTCTAATCCATTCAGCCAGACTGCATTTGAAGAGGTTCAGGAAGCTGCTTTGTTTTATAATTAAGGGGAATCATTTCTATAAAAGAGAGATTCTTTGAAAGAGAATGATAAATAGCTTGTCTCATCAGCAGGTCATATTTATTTTGCAGTAGAAGTTAAGTTTCTTCAAGCAGGTGTTTGGAGTATTGTTTGTTTTACAAATGTGTAGAAAGTCACATAAGACTGGATACTCTGAGGTTTCATAGTCAAGGCAGAGGTTTTCCCTTTAACCGACTGTAGAAAATAGTTAAAAAAGGAAATACTTTTAGGCAATCTGAAAAGCACAAGGAAAGCATGCCTTTCTCTTTGCGAGGAAATTCTTCAATGTTCAAGTTGAGTTGTATGCTTAAACAGATATATACAAAAAGGGGTATTATATTCCATTATAGGTCTGATGACAGAGGACCAGAGAGGGAATATATTTTCCATAGACCTAGAAGTTATACCCCTGATAATTAGTTGGGTTAGATTAAAGATTTCCTAATGATAGTGGATATGTGGTGGTCAAAGGATAGTTCACTGCCAATGAAAGTGCTTCTGTCCCTAATAACTGTATCAGTTTTCAAAGTGGGTGTCATCTATGTGGTAGGAGTATGGGTACCGATGTTTGCCAAAGTTTGCAATACTGTATTTCGAGACATTTAGCTTAAATCCATAGTTCTGGCACCATTTATTTGTATGCCAGGTTCTGTTGATGAATTTGGAAATCAGCTAGAAAGTTTATATCTCTGAGTTTGCAGTCATCCACGGACTTGGTCAGTCACAAGCCATTGACATCAGCCACAACATCAGAAAAACAAATACTGAAGAGAAGTAGCAACCCTTTTGACCATCTTCATGTGGTATCCTAAAATGTTTGTTACAGACAACTGGGCCAGCTGAGAGTGGAAGAGCAAATAAGTACTTAACCCATGATGCTTCTTCTTTATATATTTATTTTCTTTTTCAGCTGAGAGTTTAGTTGGGTTGCAGACATACTGATTTGGAGGTCTGGAGTAAGTGCTCATTGTAAGAGGCAGACTGACTTTAAAGGCAGGGACAGCAGATGTGTTTATTCCTTAGGCTTTGACCACAGTGTCATCTCATGCAACATCTCCAAGGACTTTAGGACTAACACTGCAAAGACCATGAGAGACACAATAATTGCCCATTCAAGCCAAAAGAATCTAGATGCCTTGCATTGCAAGTCTCATTCTATGCCTGGGGAGTCATGCCTCAGGACCTTCTTGGCCTGAGAATGACTATCAAGCAGGTGCTCCCCAGATCCTAGACCTGGTATAGAAAGAGACACTTACCTCTGATGGAGCCCCTCCAAAGGCTATAATGCCAGAAGGCTCAAGAATGTTCAGTCACACCAAGCTTAAGCCAGGCCTCTCCATGCAGACTAAGTTAAACCAACAATAGAGAAACATCTTCTCATTACGGAAGGAGAAGATAGCCTAATCCTTGTGCTTGTAGCTAATGATTAATGACTATCTGAATACTAAATGTCTGCTAAATGCTGCAGAGAAAGAGCCTTGCAGGCTTCAGTCAGATGTCTCAACAACTTCCCTAACAACAGCACTACACAGGTTCTTCTTTGAACTAGGTTATTATGATAAGGCTGACAGTCAGGGAAAGCCAAAGTTGTGACACTGGGAGAACACTTTATAAATGTCAAGTGACACTCTGTCCATCCTAACTAAAGATTCTGTAGAAGCAGATGCCACACAGGGCAAGGAAGAGGACAATGATTTAGACTCCTGGATGCAAATGTCTTCCCCCTGAGCTACAATACTAATAATGAAATTATTACTCCCCTGAGCTACAATACTAATAATGAAATTATTACATTACATTAAATCCCATACTCCCCAACAGATGGTCTCACTTTGCAGATATATTTGCCCTCATAATGGACCACTTCTAATGGCAGTCCACACAGACTTCAGAAATTCAAAAGAGAGCTTAGAAATTGTTAGTCAATCCCCCAGAAGCCAATGGCAGTTCCCTCAGTACACAGAATACTGTTGGACATGTTTTAAACAAATTCACAGCCTTGGACACTAACAGACTAGTTGGATTGAAGAGGATTTAGGGTAGGGAGAGTAGGCTTCTGGGCAGGTATGACAAGAAAACCTACAGCTCAGTGACATTATCTTTTACAGCCCTGAATTATTAGGTCTATATCCTGAGGTTAGAGGATCGTATCCTTCAGCAAATGATGGAACTTGATTTGGCTAAATAGGACATTAAAGTCACTTTAACTTAACTTGTTCAGATATCCATTCAGTTAGGCAGACATACCATTAAGTGTGCCTGTGATTTCATAGATTCATAGGTAGGTACTAGGCTATTGGCCCTAGGGCCTATATAAGCCCAGCAAAAAAAGGTACCCTGTCTTTCGCCACCCAAGAAAATTATTTTCCTGTGCCCCTGTCGAGCAGAGTCACAGAGGTGATCCCCGGGGTGAATTTCCTATTTCCCAACCAATCATCAAGATTTTTCTTGAAGAGTGCTAATGAGGAGTTCTGTTCGATATAGATAGGTAGTTTGTTCCAGAGTATGGGAAGTCTCTGGGGTAGGAATCTATCTCTCCAGCATGTTCTGTTTATTGTGGTGACAAGGTCTAGGTCCCTAAAGCATGTAGCTTGGAGGGATTGGGATTTCTTTAAGTGGAGCATGTCCAACAGCTCTGGGTTTGACATAGTTTTGTATGTTAGGCAGAGATCGCCTCTGAGTACGCGATATGTGACAGAGTAAAGCTGGAGTTTTTTGAGACGGTCTGCGTAGGGCATCTGTTTGAAGCTAGTAATCCTCTTTGTGAGGTATTTCTGCGGCCTTTCCAGTTGTTGCAGATGTCTTGTGAGGTACATACCAAAAGGGGCATTGTACTCTATTATGGGTCTAATGAGTGACGAGCAGAGGGGAACAATGACTTCTTTTTTCCTGGATGAGAAACCTTTGTGGCGATGTGATTATCAAAGGAGAGACTACTGTCCACCTGTGTCTCAAGGTCTCTTATCACACTTTTGGTGTTAAGTAGACTACCACCTATATGGTAGCTCATGGGTACAGAGTTTTTACTAAAGGGGATAACAATGCACTTTTTGTCACTGAGCTTGAGGCCATGGCTTTGACACCAGGCATCTGTCTCAGTGAGGCCTTTTTGTAGATGTCCACATCATTAGGAGTTTCGATTATGGCTCCCAGTCTGCAGACATCCGTGAACTTCACTAGCCAAAAGCCTTCTGTGTTAGCCTGTACTTTAGAAAAGTAGATACCAAACAGGAGAGGACCCAGGACTAAACTCTGTGGTACTCCACTTGTCACTGGTCTGAAGTCGGATTTGGAGTCTGCTACTTTTACACTGTGGGTTCTGTCAGTGAGCCAGTTGGCAACCCATCTTGTGACATAGGGATTTATACCTAGTTTAGTGAGTTTATCTATAATCCCAGATTGGAGGATGGTGACAAAAGCCTTGGCGAGATCTAGATAGGCTGTGTGAACCATCTTACCCTCATCTAGGGCTTTGGGTGACTGCTGAGCCAGTTGGCAACCCATCTTGTGACATAGGGATTTATAGTAGTTTAGTGAGTTTTATCTATAATCCCATTGGAGGATGGTGACAAAAGCCTTGGCGAGATCTAGATAGGCTGTATGAACCATCTTACCCTCATCTAGGGCTTTGTGTGACTGCTTCAAAGATGTCTATCAGGTTTAGGAGACATGATCTGCCTTTTACAAACCTGAACTGGGTGGAGTCCAGAGTTTAGAGATTAGCAATGTCTTTGTGTATAAGATCCATGATGATATGTTTCATGGCCTTGCAGGCCAGGCTCATTAGGCTAATGGGGCGGTAGTTCCCAGGGTCCGTGGTGACTCCCCCCTTTGTGGAGTGGGATAGCCGTTGCTGTGCGCCATTCAGTGGGCACAAAGCCTGAGGTGAGGCTATGATTGAATATGGTGCTTAGGTGGGGTGCCAGTTCATTCTGCAGTTTGTGTAGAACGCAGCCTGGGATGTTGTCAGGTCCCATGGATGCTGTGTTCTTGGCTTTTGAGAGTGTGTTTTTTACCTGTGCAGCCATGATTATAGGAACTTTGCATTCTTCTGGTATAGAGATGGGCCCTTTAGGGGGTGAGAGGGGGCTAAAGTTAGCAGTGAACCTATCTGCCAGGATGTTGTCAATATCAGTTGGTTCTGTATATTTAGTGCCATTGTGCTGTAACTCAGAGCAGATCTGAGTGTTGCCACTGGGATTCTTGACATAGCTATAGAATGCTTTGTGGTTGTCTTTAGAATCAGTGGCGATTTTGTTTTCATAACTAGCTTTGGATGATTTTATGAGGGATGTCAGCTTCTTACTGAGGCTGACCAGGGAGTTCCTCCAATCATGGCATTTTACTCTTTTTGCAACAGTTTCTTTCTTCTGTCGTAGAGTTTTTTTATGGCAGGGGACCACCAGATTGGCTTCATTTTTTTGGAGGATAGCATCTTGGTTCTGTTAGGGATAGCACAATCCATGCACTTGTGTAAGTGCTTATAAACTGTATTTGTGTAGGATTCAGCAGTCGTACCTCTATTGTCTGTCTGCATGGCTGTCGTGAAGTTTGCCACTTCTGTCTTAAGAAGCATGAAGTTGGCTTTGGAGAATTTTTCTACGGTGGTTTCCCTAATGGGGGGTGGGGTGGGATGAGGATGTCTAGGGGGATTAGCTTGTGGTCGGATCCAACCAATGTGGAATTGACCTCTGGTGTGGAACATCGGTTTCCCATGTTGTTAATGACCAGGTCTAGGATATTGCTGCCACTGGTGGGAGTATGGATAAGTTGATCCAAGGCATTGGAATTTGTGACTTCCAGAAAACATTGAGCAAAAGAGTTGGTACATGAGTAGTTTTCCCAGTTAATGGTGGGGTAGTTGAAATCGCCCTTTCCTTTGCTCAGCAATGCTTGCTGAAACCAAGATCCATACTGAACCTACAGAAGTCTGAACTGAAATCTTCATGAAGAACTGTTTTTCCAGCAGTTGTTGTAAAATACCTCTGTGGACACCCTGGGAGATCTTCAAGATCTTATAGAGCTACAATCCTTATGGTTTCCTGGGGGAAGTCTGTACATGAGGAAAAAACACTTGTAGCTAAGAAGCCTTTGGGATCAACAGTTCAACAAACTGCAGCATGCCTTCTCAACACCTCCATGCTTAAACAGGGAACTGAACTATCAGCCATCCAGGAGAACAGATGACTGCCTCTCTGTCCTATCCACACCCAGACTCTAAATACAGCTGCACCAGATTAGGCCCAAAAACCAGTTCTCAGAGCTTGAAAGTGCAGGGCACTTTGGCCAGATAAGAAGCCAATTTCTGTAT
This sequence comes from Protopterus annectens, assembly GCF_019279795.1. Classification (NCBI taxonomy): domain Eukaryota; kingdom Metazoa; phylum Chordata; order Ceratodontiformes; family Protopteridae; genus Protopterus; species Protopterus annectens. The sequence goes on from NC_056741.1 coordinate 1,571,262,347, forward strand.
AAAACAAAAGGATATGCTGCCCGACAAGTATATTCTAAGAACAAGTTCATATGGATTCTGGGAATCATGAGGTTTGTGACAGACAGAATCATGTTCATGTGGTACATTAACAAACAGGTAGGAACATGTTCTACTCAGTTGTGTAGGATGGCCTTGAAAACTAGGGAGCTGGTCATAGCCTATAATCTGACAATTACAACAGTATACATTCCCACAGGGGATGCTACGCTGATGGGTCAAATGAACAAGGCAACATTATTTTCACGAGGGGCAATTACACAGACATATCTTCTTGTCTTGAAATTGGAAGTTGGGATTGCTAGAAATGCATCCTTTTATCTCATACAAAAACTTTCAAATTAGAAAATTCTGTTCCACATCCCCATACCTCAATGAGTGGGTAGTGGGTAGTGGATCAGTTTAACTTTCCATGTGACATCAAGTTACTACATGATTTCAATGTATGCCACTGATTCTAAAAGTGATACATACATTCAGGAGGGGTAATCAGTGGTACTCCTTACAGACTGATTTTGGTCAACCAGCATTGGTTCTTCCACCTCGGACTGATGGCCTGGGAAAATCAAGTGATCCTGCCCAGATGGATAGATCTACTGACCCAGTGCAAGGAAAGCTTAATACACAAGGGGATCAAGGCCCTCAGTCTGGAAGCCTGGTAGCTTTAGCATTGCTGCCTTTTTGGCACCAGTGAGCTCAGGACATGTACTACATAATGATGGAGGTGGGGAAACCAAACACTGTGAAATCAGATGAGGTGAAATGGAAGTGATTCTCCCTATAGTGCCAAAGGAGAAGCCTCATACCTGCTGAAGCAGGTATCACCAGTCCTAGAATACTTGACAGGGCTGTCTTAGCTAGACATAGCATATGTTTCTGTTAAGGTTCACCAGTCAGCCATAACAGAATACCCACCTTTGGAATTACCTTCAACCACCTGATGTGCTATGTACCAATTTCTGAAAACAGTCTCAGGCCCTCTAGCAAGTTAATTGTACCATTTTAGGACCTGAACTTAAGGGCACTGGAACTGAAAGCTTCTCCTTTCAATGTAGCAGACTTAGCACACAAAAAGTTTCCCTCATGGAAAATAGTATCTTAGTAGCAATCATGTTAACCGGGAGAGTCAGATTTTCAGACCCTGATGTGCATGGAGCCCTTTTTGTTTTTCCACATGGATGGGGTACCTCTGCTACAAAGCCCTCATCCTTGACAAAAGTAGCAGAAGAAATTGCTCTTAATTAAGCCATCCATCTCCCTTTGTCCTTTCCCAGCCTACAGATGCTCAGAGACAACTAAGACTACGAGGATACTACATGGATAGGACAAAAGACTACAGTAAGACATATTATTTTATTTTATTTTATTTATTTTACATTTGTTTGCTGGGATGGTCCAACTGGGTGCAAGCCCATTTTCAGCAAAGGCCTGGGGAGAAAAGCTGAGTAGCACAGTTACAAAGTTTGATCATCACAAGCAAATTTTACAATGTGATAAACAAGTTTCAAAAGTCATACAAGCAAGAGAGTGGCAACATACATAGTTATTAAAAATGCTGTTATGGTGGTGTAAGTACAAAGTTATTGTGGCCCTAGTAGTAGTTATGCATACATAAAAAGTACTATTTATGATATAATATCAGGTGTTGATCAGAAACAATGTGTTCCTAGTGGGTAAATAAGTATGTTAGGTTAGAGGTGCAGCACGATGAACGAGGAACAGGACGATGAAAACAGAAGTGGGCGGGAGGTGAGAGTGTACTAGGTAAGCATGTTCTAAGGGGAATGACTAGTGCAAGGAAAAGAGAGTAAGGGACTTGGTGGAATTAGCAAGGGCTGATACAAGAGCAGATCCAATTGGTTTTGAGGTAATCTTTTAGAAGTTTATTTTTAATTGTGGTGGGCTGCTAGTGTCTACAATATGTTGTGGAATAGGGTTCTTATTACCTGATCGAACATTTAGGTTAGCGAATACCTAAATGTCAATCTGGTAATAGCGAAAGCAGAAAAATGCAAACGGACGATTTAACACAGTCACTAGTTTTTGATTACGTTTGGGGCCAATGTTAGGGATATTAGCTTTTTCTGGCCTTTTCAGAGAATAATAATGGGCTGTCTGTTACAAAGCAAACTATCTCTGAATGGATACCAGAATGTATTATATTCTGTCACAAATTCCATAGCAAACAATTGTGTGGAGAAATGAGTTCACACTCCACCAGGGGAACTGCTTCCACTGTTGCTATGGTAACTTTCTTGGAGACGGTCCCTACAAGTCACACCCTGGAAGCATCCACCTGTCACAACATCCATACCTTCTCCAAACACTACAGGGTGGATATTACATCTACAGATAGAACATATTCCTTTCCTCTACAAGAATACCGATGACTTAAAGGACAGTAAGGGAGAGATGTGACAGTCCACCCTGAACTTATGACTTCACCTGTGAATTACAACAAGGAAACAGTACAGGTGTGTTATCAGCTTGCCATAATTATATATGTGTGCTCATTGCCAGAGTCCCTTTCCTTCCTCCTTTTTGGGCTTTTGTGATTGGCTTGGGGTACCTGGTATTCTCTGTCCTCTTTTTCCTTTACTCTTGCTCTATCCTAAAACTTTGTCTCCTTCGCTTCTAGATTACTTTAGGAACCTCTGTCTGAGTTATTACCGAGAGATTAGAGGCCTAACAACAGGGGATACTGTGCCTCTGAAGCACTTTACTTGTATAAAGGCATAACTAGTTTAAACGTTTTTGCTTTTTGAATCTGGCAGTCTTCACACTCACTGTAATAGTCAATACTCATAGACAATAATCATTTAGGTTGTATGTTTTTCTGCTGTGTGCATGGACAGGCAATTAAAGTCAAATATCCAAAGGACTTGTGTCCTACTAAAGGATATGTGAAGGAATGAACGGGTAATACAGAAAAAATGGCAGGTTATTAATGGGTAGGAGAAGGGGAAGAACAAGTTCCAACAAAGCAGACAGAAGATGTCTATATTTCTCAGGAGCAAGAAGGTAGGGTGGGAAGAACTTAAGGGCTAGGAAACTGGGCAAGAATACATTAGAAAAAATAGTGACTGTTTTGGGAGAGAAGAGAAAAAGCAGAATGCCCTTATTTGACAGAGTTGGTAGCAGTCTGCATGAATGACTCCCATAATTGTGTTGTGACTCCATGGAAAACTCATGTGGTGTCACAGGAATGAAGGTTAGTCCTCACTGGTGAATTTTAGTAAGATGAAGAGAACGGAGTGCTCATTTTGTCATTTTCCAGTATTTATTTATATGATCAGATAAAAGAGCTGCATGAAAATGGCTTCTTTTTAGCCACAACCTGATTACTTAGCAAAAAAGCACAAGAAATGTTTAAACAGTTTACTTGGCAGAAGGATATGATATAGGTGAATGGGAAGGGGTGCTTATAGAGTTCCTCAATAATAAATCTTTTATGGATTGTTGAAGGCTGATAACTTGATTTCGTACAGGAAAAATCTTGGTAGTTCATCTGGATACAGTTTTATTAGAAGGCCATAGCTAATATCACATGTGGTGCCTTATGGATATGGCATACCAAGACTTCAGAATCTATTTTACAATGTTCCTAATACCAGTTTGGTAGAGAAATTAAAAAAATAATATGGAGATGGGTTTGTGAACTTGGAAGTGGATGTAATACTGGCTATCGTATCAGAAACAGATGACACTTTGGGAAGAGCTGTCAGGAAGAAAGTCAGGAGGCAACTGACTGCTGCTGAATTACATGCTTGAATCAAACTTATTCAGAATGTCTGATACAGTTACTACACAAAAGCTGGATCACACATTATATGCTAATGGCAGGTGTGGTGGCCACGGGTAGATGGCTCATCTTCACTTATAACTGCATTAGCTTGCAGGGATTAAAGATAAAAAAAGTGCTAGGTTATGTGCTTTACTGGCATCAGGGATTAAGTGAAACTTTAATTTTTATGATGTAAATCTATCAGGAAAGAGAGGGAAGGATCCCGATTCCCTGGTCATGTTACTAAAGGCCAGTGGATGATACGAAGGCTGAGATTGGATCGAAAAATACAGATATTGTGTTTCCTCTGTACACTAGCGCACAGGTAAGTCCACTTCTGTTGTGCAACGTTTAGGTTTGTAAGCCAAGCAGTGATAAATACATTGTTCAGAGGTGCATATATGTGTATTATACAAATGTACTGAACCATGTATGTATTATAGCAGTGTATATATGAAGATATACATTACAGTAATGCCTCGCTGTTGTTCACACTCAAGTCATGGTAAAGAAAGAACATAAATAAATAAATGAATAAATAAAAATTGGTATATACATGATTAAGAAAAAAAAAAAAACAGATGATCTAGAAAATAAAGTGACACAAACAGCTTGACGCCTGCCCACTATGACAAAAGGGGTGAACTAATTTGGACTCATTGCAATATTAGGTTGCAAACAGAAAGTATAGAGTTGAAAAGGAGGAATGGAATTGGGAAATGTATGTTAGGGAGATAGCAGGAACAGGGTCAATAGAGAATCATTAGCAATGAAGTTATGTTTCATTATATCATATAATTTACCACCATTAAACTACAGAGTGCAAAATCTGCCTTTCTTGTCTAAAATTCATTAAATGTTTTATGTTTATTGTTATCGTGTCACTCTTTTCATACAATACTAAGCTGCATCCACTGAAACTGTAACTAGGATACCAGAATATTTTGTTGAAATGTCTCACATTGAACTCATTTAAGTCCACTTGTCTTACACCTTATTGACAGTTCATAGTACTATACTCAGCTCCCACCCACCCATTTTCCACTAATGAGACAGGCACTGCTGTTGTGTTAAGTGGTTTAGTAAATATCATTCTTATTCACTCTAGTGAATTTTCACTTCATAAATGTAACGGGGAGGGAAGTTTATTTCATAAATTTAACAGCTGCTTAACTCTGGCACAGAAGGAGGAGGTTCACTTCATAAATGGAACAGCTGCTTGACTGTGCTACAGAGGGAGGGAGGTTCATTTCATAACTGTAACAGCTACTTAACTTTGTAGCACAGAAGGAGGGAGGAAGGGAGGAAGCGAGCCCCTTCACTGTAAACCAGGACACTGGGGTTCAGTTATTGTCCCCTGCACTTGTGGAGCAGACAAAGAAGGAGAGCACTCAAGGTGAGTGGCTTGCTCACCTCTTCCTGAAGGGTGTGGAGGGCATTAGGCATTCCTGAAGTACATGGGAAAAGTGTAATTTCTTCAGTGAGAGCAGGGAAACCACTTCCTCTGCTTACAGGGAGAGGTGCAGGGCTGCCTGCTTGTAACATCTCTTGCAGTACTGAGGGAACAGCTCTTTGCATCTTGATGAACATCTTTGCAAGCAGGGTGTTCACAGGCGAACTGTAGAACCAAGCAGAAAACCACCTGAACCACTCTAATAGCTGTCTAAATGATGGCCCCTTTTGGTCAGCAACCGCCCTGGTGATGTGGAATGCATGGACTAATTGGCCAATAGGGGGCAGATGGCTCACTGGTGGCAGAGTGAAAAAACAAAAACAAAGAAATGAATCAGTTTACATCACTGTGCAGACTGAGAGAGTATTCAGAATCCACTTCTAGATAGGGAAGTATTACTATTTCCATAATTCTTAGTAGCTAGGAGAGGACTATGGTTTAATTCTAGGAGGCAGAAATACAATTTTAATTCATACAATACTTTGTGAAGTTTTATTAAAAGCAATATAATACTCTACCCTGTTGCTGGACACTGTGAATACTAACTGCCTTAAACATTGTTACCATGATACTCAGTATACTCTTTGACAATTTAAACAGTTAATACCAAAGTCAATAGAAAGCATGAAACATTTATATAAAAATGGTGTGGTCTTATGTACAAAATTACATCTATTCTAAAACACAGTCAGTGGAGAAACCCAAAATAATATGTCTGTTAATTAGTAAATTCCATTTATTTTTGGTTTCAGATTGCACCTAAAAATTCTCTTTAGAATCACGTTTCCTGCTAGGTCAGAATCACATGACCCAGCTAATCTGACACGTTTTACTGGATAAACTGGAGGTCATCCACATCTATTGCTGTTTCTCCTGCTGTTACCCTACTCAGTGCTACCTGTGATAACTGCACATCAGTTTGATTCAGTGATATCTGAAGTGAAAAATGGAGGTGATTAGAAAACTGAACAAAGTCCTGAACAGAAAACACTTTTGAATGAAGGTGTTCTGAAAGGAAAATATACAACCTGTACAAGTATAGAGATGCTTCTAAATTGTTTCACTTCTAGTGTGTGTGTGTGTGTGTGTGTGTGTGTGTGTGTGTGTGTGTGTGTGTGTGTGTGTGTGTGTGTAATTTAAAAATATGTGCATATCTGTATAAAAGAAATATTGACTGATCATCACATTTTCAAAATGCTAACTATATTGTTTCATTATGCGACGACCTTGTGAACCCTAACAAAGTGACTTGCAAAGTACAGTATGGATATCACATCTACCTTTAATACTGGAAATAAACAGTATGAATTCTGTGTGGCCCAGATGCAGAGTCTGAAATCAAAACAGAGCAATTAGTAGTACATGAGAGCCTTAGTGAATTGCACCTTTTTCTGTTGTACTTGTCTACTGCGTCTCTACAGCCCTGACAAGTCACCTGTCGGCTGCTATCTGCTGATTCATAATTTCAATAGCTATCTCATACAGATAAGGAATGCTTACCCAGTCTCTGCTACACTTTGCTGTGAGGGAAAGGTTAGTTTGCTTTTATTTGTTGTATTACTTTATTGCTTTTTCTATTTTGAATACTGTGATTTGTTTAATTTACCTTGTGTTTTACTTGTATTCTGCTTTTAACTGCATATTAAAACTTGAAAAGAGACCACAGCTCTATCTCTTGTGAGTCAGGCAGAATTTTTTCCCCACCCAGTTACTTTCGTGTTCTTAAACACCACTGTCTTTCTAGTTGCCTTCCCCTTATGTTAATTTGACCATATATCACATTTCCTCTCTGTTTTTACTGACTTGTGTGAGTAAAATTATCATTTTGTGAAATCACTCCCCTTCAGCTATTTAAATTTATTGGCCATCCTACTATATTCCATTGTACCAGAATACAAAAGTGATTACCCCCTTTCAATCTATCTTGCTGTTTTAAAAATAGCGACTCTCCAATAAAACTTAACTTTTTAGACAGGTAAAACTTAAGTTACCTACTTTCACATTTAACTCTTCTAGTGCACACTGCAGTGTTTAGGATAAACCATTTTTTTCATCTTACCTTTAAGCATCCCTATGACTAGCACTTGCTTTAAAACCTGCTGGAAAGCACTAGGAAGTCTTAAACTAATACAAGCACTCAACTCTCCTTGTTAATAAGGAGAAATTAATTGTAGGCACTAAACAACCTATAATTGCAAAGTACCTTGCTAAGGTAAGGGAAAACAGCTATTGTACTTTACAAAAACAAAAAGCACCAAACCAGGCAAGTCCAAGGGTCAGCTTCCGGTGACTTCTCCTGTCCACCTGGTGAATCTGGGCATACTGGGGCAATACAGCAATTGCTTCATGTACACAGACAACCCTCTCCTCCTACCACCCAACACTACAACCTGCGAGAGATGCACTTACATAGGCAAACTGGAAGCAAAGCTCTCTCCATCCAAGATTGTGTTAGACAGCCAAGAGGAGAAGGTTAATACCCGCACTGCACCTCAAGCAACACATAGCCCTTCTAAACCCACAACACCAACACCCACACATAGCAACACTAACCCACATATGTGGTGGCTGTTAACAATAACCTGCCCAAGCAACAAGGACCTCCGAAGCTTTAATGCAAACAAACACCAATCACAACCAAAGTGTCATATAGCTCATAACACCAGCGTGCCACCTAACAACAGCCCCTAAGGCAAGACAATGTACCCAATACTTTAGTCATAGGTGTCTCTACAGTCAGGCAGACTGATGTCCCACTCACCAGGCTGAAAAAGGAGAAAATTACAGTCAGCTGCCAGTCAGGTGCCAGGATCCGCCACATAACGCATGCACTCAAGTCACTCCACAACAAGTACAAATAAGACTCTGTCATTGTCCATATTGGAGTGAATGACTTGAGATGTACCTCCCTGGACTACATGAAAAGAGACATGGAAGAGCTCTTGGATCATGTGGCCCAGGCAGGTATGACCCTAACCCTGAGTAGCATCCTGTCTTCGCCCAGAATGATACCACAGTATAAGGACAAAATAATTGACTTCAACAATTGGCTAAGCTTCTGGTGTCATTCAAAGGGGATTCAGTATCTGTCTGCCTGGGACGACATGATCGACAGAGCATGATGCTTTGCCAGAAATGGTCTACCCCTTTCGCCACTGGACTTCAGGTTACTGGCTAAGGCTCTTGCCACCCCTATAGTGCCTTTTTTAGGCAAAGTTCAAAGGACAAAACCACCACCATAACAGGTACAAGCATGCAAAATCTGAAGGTAATGCTACTCAATACTAGAAGTCTAAACCTCAAAATGCACTCTCTCGAGGAGAACATCGATATCTGTGCAGTAACTGAGACCTGGTTCAAGGCTCCAGAGAGCACCACTGCAACACCAGGCTACAACTCTTACCACACTTTTCGGCCACCAAACCAGGACCGAAACACTAAAGGTGAAGGAGTGTCCATATTCACCAAGGATATTTGCACCAGGCTAGTTGCCCAACACAAAGCATCTGAAATTCTCCAGATGCAACTAACACAAGGTAAGACTGCAATCCAAATTGTAGCTTGCTACAGATCCCCCACCATGCCACAAGATTCTCACTACCTCTTTCTTTACATAATACAACCAAAGACCCTAATACTGTATGATTTCAACTACCCTACCATTAACTGGGAAAACTACCTCATGTACCAACACCTTTGCCCAGCAGTTCTTGGAATTCATAAATTCGAATGCACTGGATCAACTAAACCTTAGTCCTACCAGGGGCTCCAATATCCTAGACCTGATCATTACCAACATGAGAAATCGATGATCCACACCTATGGTCACCCCCCCCTCATTGGTCAGGTCTGATCATAAGCTAATCACCCTTGACATCCATATCCCACCCCCACCCCCAGTAAGGAAACCTCCATAAAAAACTTCTCCAAAGCCATCTTCATGCTACTCAAGTCAGAAGTGACAAACTTCATACACCCATGCAGACGGGAACTGAAAGTTTGACTGCTGAATCCTACTCTAAGACACAGTATGAGCACATCCACTCATGCATGAATTGTGCCATCCCAACTAGAACCAAGATGCTCTCCTCCAAAAAAAGGAAGCCAATTTGGTGGACCCCTGCCATAAACAAACTATACAACAGAAGGAAGAAACTGTTGCAGAAAAGAGAAAAATCACAGGATGCAAAAAAACACCCATACCAGCCTCAGTAAGAAGCTGAGATCCCTCATAAAATCCTCCAAAGCTAGTTATGAAAATAAAATTGCCAAAGATTCCAAAGACAACCACAAGGCATTCTATAGTTATGTCAAGAATCTAAATGGCAATGCTCAGATCTGCTCTAAGTACAGCAGAATGGCATTAAATATACAGATTCCAAGGATATTGCCAATATCCTGTCTGATCAATTCAGTGCAAATTTCACCCCCACTCTCACCCCCTAAAGGGCCCATCTCAATACCAAAAGATTGCCAAATTCTGGTAATAACGGCCACGCATGTAAAAAATGCACTCTCCAAAGGTAAGAATACAGCATCCATGGGACCAGATGACATCCCAAGCTGTGTACTACATGAACTACAAAATGAACTGGCACCTCACCTAAGTGTCATGTTTAATCATAGCCTCACCTCAGGCTTCGTGCCCACTGAGTGGCACACAGCTACAATTATCCCACTTCACAAGGGGGATCCACCTTGGATCCCAGGAACTACTGCCCCATCAGTCTGATGAGCCTGATCTGCAAGGCCATGGAACGTATTATCATGGAACGTATAAACAAAGACATTGGCAACCTTCAAACACTGGACCTCACACAGTTTGGGTTCGTGAAGGGACGATCTTGTCTCCTGAACCTGATTGACTTCTTTGAATCAGTCTCCAGAGCTGTGGACAAGGGTAAGGTGGTCCACACAGCCTATCTGGACCTCGCCAAGGCCTTCGACACCATCCCCCACTCTGGAATCATAGATAAACTTACTAAGCTGGGCATTAATCCCTACATCACTTGATGGGTTGCCAACTGGTTTACTGACAGAACCCACACTGTAAAAGTAGCCATCTCCAAATCCAGCTCCATACAAGTGACAAGTGAAGTACCTCAGGGTTCAGTCCTAGGACCACTCTTGTTTGGCATCTACTTCTCTGGAGTACAGGCCAGCACTAAGAGACTCTGGCTAACAGATGACTGCAAACTGGGAGCCATTATTGAATCCCCAAATGATATAGATATTCTACAAAAGGGCCTTACAGAAACAGATGCTTGGTGCCAGAGCCATGGGCTCAAGGTCTATGCCAAGAAATGTATAGTTATCCCCTTTGGGAAAAACATGTACCCGTGAATTACCACATAGGTGGCAGTACACTAAACACCAAAAGTGTGATAAGAGACATAGGGACACAGGTGGACAGTGGTCTCACCTTCATAGGTTCATAGGTAAGTACTAGGCTATCTGCCCAAGGGCATTTATAAGCCTAGCCAGAATGTGTTGGCTTTCGCCACCCCTTTAGATTAGTTCCCTGTGCTTCTGTCCAGCAGAGCCATTAGTTCCCTGCAACACTGTCCAGCAGAGCTCACTGCAGTGATCCCCGGGGGTAAATTTTCTGTTTCCCATCTACCAGTCAAGGTTTCTCTTGAAGAGTGTTAGTGAGAGGCTCTGCCTGATGTATATTGGAATCCTATTCCAAAGCATGGGGAGTCTCTGGGACAGGAATCTATCCCTCCAGCATATCCTATTTATCGTTGTGGTGAGGTTAATATCTATAGCGCGTGTGGCTCTCCGGGATTTGTTTATTTTTGGTGAAGAATGTCCATCAATTCTGGGTTGGGCATGGCCTTGTATGTCAGGCAGAGATCACCTCTGTGCAAGTGGTATGCAACCGAGTACAGCTGGAGTTTCTTGAGTCGGGCTGCATAGGGCATCTGTTTGACGCCAGTAATCCTCTTAGTGAGGTATTTTTGTGGTCTTTCCAGCTGTTGTAATTGTCTTGTAAGGTACATCCCAAATGGGTGTTGTATTCTATGATGGGTCTAATGAGTGATGAGTAGAGAGGCACAATAACCTTTTTTGTTCTAGATGCGAACCCTTTTGTGATTAGGTGGGCCACATAGAAGGATTTACTAACCACCTTGGCAATATGATTATCAAAGGAGATATTGCTATCTACTTGGGTCCCCAGATCCCTTATTTCATTTTCTGTATTTAGGGGACTACCACCTATTTGGTAGTTCGCAGGTACTTTATTTTTTCCAAAGGGGATGACTAAGAGCTTGAGGCCATGATTTTGACATCAGGTATCTGACTCAGTGAGACTCTTCTGGAGGGTGTCTGTGTCAGCCAGAGAATCAATTATGGCTCCTAGTTTGCAGTTGTCTGCAAACTTGGTCAGCCATAGTCCTCCTATGCTTTCCCGTACCTCTGAGAAGTATATACCGAACAGGAGGGGTCCTAGGACTGAACCCTGGGGGACGCCACTTGTAACCGGTTTAGAGTCAGACATAGAGCCTGCAACTCTCACCATGTGGGTTCTATCCATGAGCCAGTTGGCAACCTATCTCGTGATGTAGGGGTTTATGTTCAAGCTGGTGAGCTTGTCTATAACACTAGAATGGGGAATGGTGTCAAAAGCCTTTGCAAGGTCTAGTTAGGCTGTGTGGACCTCCTTTACCTCGTCTAATGTCTTGGTAACTGTCTCAAAGAAGTCCACTAGATTTAGGAGGCATGATCTGCCCTTAACAAAGCCAAATTGGGTAGGGTCCAAGGTTTGGAGGTTCCCAATGTCTCTGTTAATGAGTTCCATGATGATGCGCTCCATAGCCTTGCAGACCAGGCTAGTCAGGCTTATAGGGCAATAGTTTCTGGGATTCATTGTGGCTCCACCTTTGTGAAGTGGGATAACTGTTGCTGTGCACCACTCTGTGGGTACATAGCCTGTAGAGATTCTGAGTTTGTAAAGTGTGTTTAGATGAGGGGTTAGTTCATTTTGGAGCTCTTGTAAGACACAGCCTGGGACACCATCCGGTCCCATTGAAGCTGTGTTTTTGGCTTTGGATAGGGCTGTTTTAACCTGTGTGTCAGTGACTGATGGGGCCCTACATTCTTCTGGTATGGTTATAGGCCTTTTAGGGGGTGAGAAAGGGGTGAAGGTTGCACTAAACCTGTCTGCCAGAATGTTGGCAATATCAGTCAGTTCAGTGTGTTTTGTGCCATTCTGCACTTACTCAGAGCAGATCTGAAAGTTTCCAATTAGGTTCTTGACACAGCTAAAGAACGCTTTGTGGTTATCTTTGGAGTCATTGACAATTTTGCTTTCGAAACTAGCCTTGGATGATTTAATGAGGGATCTAGTTTCTTGCTGATACTGATCAGGGATGTTTTTCCTTCTTGGGATTTTACAATTTTCTGTACAAGTTTCCTCCTCCTGTTGTATAGCTTGTTTATGGCAGGGGTCTACCAGACTGGTTTCTTTTTCTTGGAGGAGTGAGTCTTGGTTTTACTTGTGATAGCATGATCCATGCATTCCTGCAAATGGTCATAGAGTGCCTTTGTAAAGGTTTCAGCAGCTTGGACAGCATTGTCCTTTAGCATGGGGGCTGTGAACCTTTCCACCTCGGTCTTAAGTAACGTGTTGTTTGCTTTTGAAAAGTTTTTCACGGTGCTTTCCTTGATTGGGGGTGGGGGTGGAATGTGGATATCCAGAGTGATTAGTCTATGGTCTGATCTAACCAGCAAGGTGTTGACCTCCGGTGTGGAACACCGGTCGCCCATGTTGGTGATGTCCAGGTCCAATATGTTGTTCCCCCTGGTGTGGGTGTTGACCAGTTGATCCAGGGCATTCGAGTTTATAAATTCTAGGAAGCTTTGGGCAAGGGAGTTAGTACTTGAGTAGTTCTCCCAGTTTATGTTTGGGTAATTGAAATCACCCAGTATTAGGGTGTTTGGTAGGACCTTCATATTTCCCAGTGTCTCCAGAAATGCAGAATGGGGTTCCTGAGTCATGATGGGTGATCTGTAGCAAGCTACAATTTAGATTGCAGTTTTGCCCGTTGTTAGTTGCACATGGATGATCTCTGATGCATTGTGCTGCTCCACTAACCTGGAGGTGTAGGTATCCTTGATGAATATGGATACACCCCCGCCTTTTGTATTTCAGTCCTGGTTCTGTGGCCGAAAGGTATGGTATGAGTTATAGCCTAGTAATGCTGGGGTGTTCTCAGGAGCATTAAACCAGGTTTCTGTTACTGCACAGATGTCAATATTCTCCATATTGAGGAGTGCCTCAAGTGCATGCATTTTGAGGTTTAGACTTCTGGCATCGAGTAGCATTACCCTCAGTTTTTGGTTACTTGTGCTATTTATGGTGGTGGGTTTGTCTTTTGAGCCTTGCCTAAAAAAGTCACTATGAGGGCGGCAAGAGCCTTGGCCAGTATTCAAAAGCCTAAGGGTGACAGGTGCAAGCCATCCCTTGAATGACACCAGAAACTTAGCCAATTGTTGAAATTGATCATTTTTTCTTTATACTTGTGGCATCATTCTTGGTGAGAGCAGGATGCTACTCGGGGTCTTGGCTGTATAACTGCATCTCTCGCATATATTAGTCTTTGGTGGTAGGAGGAGAGGGTTGTCTGTGTACATGAGGCTACTATACTAGTTCAGAAAGGTGGGTAACATTGCCTCAAAATGCCCAGATTCACCAGTTGGACTGGAGAGTACACCTGAAACTGCCCTTTGAACATGCCTAAATAGGTAGATTAAGCTGTGTTTCTGATTGGCTGGTGGGGGCGAATAGAGAGCCTTGTCCTTCTGGACAGTATAGGGGGGTCTAGTACTAGGGTTAATTAGTGCTTGCTATGAGTTTTAAACAAGTACTTGACTGAAATGAATGGTTTGAGTGCTAAAGTTGAAGGTTTGTCTAGTTCCAAGGGAAAAATTGAAGAGTAGACTTAGTGGAGCCGAGAATAGTTTAACTCTAGCTAACCGGCATTGCCCGGTGCACAAAACCACGCAAATGCGTTTTTTATAGCAGGGAAGTGAAAGAGATAGAAATTAGCCCAAAATGGCCGATACACTACTAACTTCTGGGCTGAAACCACTCCTCCAGGGACAGATAGGCTGCTCAAAGCTCCCCTTCCTCACAGGTGAACAGAGAAATTTCCTTCTATCTAAGTAAGGTATGGGCAACACAGAAACTTGTAACACAGCCCTGGATTCAGCAATAACCTGAAAATTGGACTATACTAGTTCAGAAATGCGGGAAAAAGTATATTTTTTTTGTTTTTTTTTTGTTTTTTCTTTCAGAAAATAGAGCAGATACAATCAAAACAACACTTTAAATGCACAGAAAAGGCTATCACACTTTAGTGTATAGCCTACAACAGTTAAACAGATTATTTAAACACAAAAATGACTTAAATCAAGTGCAGGCAGCAAATAAGTACAATATGTAGCAATAACAAACTTTTTAAATCACAGATTCGCTAAAAAAACTGGCGTTTTAGGCGGAATTAGTTAAGACAGCAAGAAAAGCAGAAAAATAATACTTAATCGCTCCAAAGTCTCTCTTTTGTCTCTCTGCTGCTGTAGACTCTGCAGAACACCTGGAAGGCACTTGCTGAATGGAATACAAGTGCAAAAACTACACAAATGTGTTTATTATAGCAGGGAAGTGAAAGAGATAGAAATTAGCCCAAAATGGCCAATAAACTACTAACTTCTGGGCTGAAACCACTCCTCCAGGGACAGATAGGCTGCTCAATGCTCCCCTCTCTCACAGGTGAACAGAGAAACTTCCTTCTATCCAAGTAAGGTATGGGCAACACAAAAACGTGTAACACAGCCCTGGATTCAGCAGTAACCTGAAAACTGGACTACACTAGTTCAGAAAGGTGGGAAACAAATATATATTTTTTGTTTTTTGGGTTTTTTTCAGAAAACAGAGCAGATACAATCAAAACAACACTTTAAATGCACAGAAATGGCTATTGCACTTTAATGTGTAGCCTACAACAATTAAACAAATTATTTAAACACAAAAATGACTTAATTCAAGTGCAGGCAGCAAATAAGTAGAATATGTAGCAATAACAAACTTGTTAAATCACAGAAATGCTAAAAACTTGGCGTTTTAGGCGGAATTAGTTGACAGCAAGAAAATCAGAAAAATTATACTTAATCAATCCAAAGTCTCTCTTTTGTCTCTCTGCTGCTGTAGACTCTGCAGAACACCTGGAAGGCACTTGCTGAGCGGAATACAAGTGCAACAACTGCACAAATGCGGTTTTTATAGCAAGGAAGTGAAAGAGATAGAAATTAGCCCAAAATGGTCAATAAGCTACTAACTTCTGGGCTGAAACCATTCCTCCAGGGACAACTAGGCTGCTCAAAGCTTCCCTCTCTCACAGGTGAACAATGAAACTTCCTTCTATCCAAGTAAGGTATGGGCAACACAGAAACTTGTAACACAGTCCTGGATTCTGCAGTGAACTGAAAACTGGACTATACTAGTTCAGAAAGGTGGGAAACAAGTATATATATATTTTTTTCAGAAAATAGAGCAGATACAATCAAAACAACACTTTACCCAATTAACCAGTTAAAAAGCTCAAAACTGAGCCCTGTTCCAGCAGTCTTCAAATAGACAAGTTCTAACTGCAGACTCCTGCCACTAATGTACAGAGAAACCTTCTCCAAAAAAGGCGGGCTGGATCAGTGCACAAGTTATACAAACAAAGCTAGATCCAGCAGACCTGAATCTAGTCTATGCTACAGCAAACAAGGCGTACTGATTTCATAAAGAAACAGTTCAAGTAAGCATGTGCAATAAGCCTTTAACCAGAAATTCCCAGCTCAGAAGGACAGAATCTAGCCTCTCCTCCCACAAGAGTGCAGACCACAAACCTTCTTAATGTAAAATAACTGGCCTGAAGCCCAAGTGCTTAACCCAGAACTAATACACTTTTAGAATAACAGACACTGAGCCTTCAATCAGCAGTTCCCAGCTTAGAAAGATGTATGCTACCTGTCCTGCCACAGCAATGCAGAACACAAACCTTCTTAATGTAAAACAACTGGTTTGAAGCCCAAGTGCTTAAACCAAGGGCCTTAGAATAACAGTTACAATTTAATCAGGCTACTAACAAGAAGTAATAAAGGCAGCAGAATAAATTCAATTGAGTACTTTTAAGAAGAGGCAAAAGCAAAATAAGGTAATTGTTAGAAAAATATGTATTAACATGGGTGCAATGCTTATTTTAATAAGGGAAGATTTAACACATTTTTATTCTATATGCAGCATTAGTTTTATTTGAGACTGCAAATGTGCTTTTCTGAAATTATGCTTTCTGACACTGCAAGATGCACTCTGACCTAGTTTTCTAGCACAGCAAAATACATGTTTATGCCTTGGAAATGTACTGGAAAGCAGGTGATTTTCTGCTAGGTCAGGAAATTAAAAAGGAAAATAATAATTTCTGTAGATCCATTCATTACAGACAATAAGCTCTGTTCGAGTTAATGAAAAAGTGCACAAGCTGCAAGATAGTTAGAAATAAAGAACAATAAACTGCTTCAGAAATCTGCACTTGCATTGTGCTTAAATTAGCCATAGTACCTAGACTTGTAACATCACATAGCAAGAAAGTTATAACTGACCAGTGATCATCAAGGCCATCCTGTTTACTGAAAAATCTTTTTTAAAAACTTTGAAGAGTCAGCTAGAAGTATGAGAAATATCTATAAAATAACAGATTGTGAACTGGTGATCTGCTATGTCAGTCGTAGTGGGCAATGTCTTGAAAGAAAGGTATAATAACTGTGACACTTCCTGATTTAGCCAGACAAACTCTGTAACTGCATTTTTGTCTCCTTGCGTAAGAATAAAGTTACCTGAACTGAACCTTATGCTTTTGGTCTTTTTAAAGTATTTTTCTCTAACAGTAATAAAGTAGGAAGAAACACAAATACAGTAAAGCAGATGAAGTGGAATTTTTTTTTTTGTAGAGGGAGGAAACAGAGCAGATTAAGATACTATTGGGGAATGTCCTTCCTAAGTGCTCTCTCTATACACAGCAGAGGAGATGGGACTGGTAAGAGTATCTGAAATCAAAATATGATCTCACTGTACTTAGTTGAGTGAGCAAATGAGATGGATCCAGGAGGAGTGTGCAAAAACAGATTTACAGCAGGAGCAGGCAATTCCAAAGCCAGCAAGATTAACACCACAATATGAAACAGGAAGGGGATGTGGGGAAATAACTGCAGATAGACAGAGACACACAATATTTACTGAATCAAATCTTAAAAAGTGAAGAGAAAAGTATACTTAAATCAGCTTGTGTCCAGCTGATATATGCAGACAAGTCTCAGTAGCCAACAACTCTGATTAAAATGATTACTAGAAATGTAACCAACACAGATGTTAATGCAAGCAGAACGCTCCAGGCCAACACTAACACAGGATTCAGTAAAAAAGAAGAAATGGCATGGTAAACTAACAAGACAGTCCGTAGATATAGTAAAATTTAACTATTTAATGAAACTGTTTTAAGCGCTTTTTGTAAGCCTGACGGCAAACTGCATCAGAAACAAATACAAATAGAAGGAAACCCTTCTTTATATAAAAACAGGTGGTTAACATTAACCAATTACATCACTTTGTTTGAATAAATAAAAGCACCCTGATGTTAAAGTGACAACTACATATATAAGTCAGAAACAGCAATTAACTGGTGTATAATCATGACTTAAAAGTATTAACACTCATCACTCAACACTTATAATCCATAAAACAATTTATACAGTTGAACATTCCAAACTAAAGATTTTGGTAGTACATAACATTTCACCTCTTTAAACTTTTTAATTTAAGAATACTGCTAATAGAACATGTGTCATTTAGACCCGGAGGATTGTAGGCATTCAGCCTCACTTGCCAAGCTAATTCAAGTTCTTCTAGTTTTAAAGGTCTAGGACCACCCTACCGTCATACTTGACTTGATCAATAATAATAAATTTAAGGCATGGTCTTTATTGGTAGAAATATGCTTGGCTAGGGCATTCTCTAATTTATGTTTATTGATAGCATATTGATGCTCATGAATTCTGTCATGGAGCCTATGCTCCGTCTTTCCTATATAAAAAGCAGGACAGAATTTGCACCTCGCCAAGTAAACAACAAAACTAGAATTACAATTAAATTTATCTTTAAGTTTATATTGTGTACCATTGATGTTAAAGTTATTAGTAACCTCCACGAATTTACAATAGTTACAACTTTCACACTTATTCATCCCATTACAATGGGCTGCTGGGGTACATTGCTGTTCTAAGAGGGTCTTAAGATTCTTCCCTCTTCTAAATGTCATCCTGGGGAAATCACCTACTTTGGAATAGATATTTGGATTCGTTTTAAATAATTCCCAATTTTTCTGCAGTATTCCAATACATGAATAACTATGTGTAGTATATGTGGTGATGAAACTTAGTGTAACGTTCTTAACCTCACTATTTAATGTTCTAGGACTGACCTCCAAGTTCTTCTCTACTTTATTACCAATACTCGCAGGGATAGGTGGGGTTTTCACACTTAAAAGTGGTATATACACCTTGTCCACTCTCTTAGCCTTAACCTCTTTTATGAGGGCATCCAAGAGTGGTTCATGGTAGCCATGGTGCAGAAACATGCTTTTCAGAATGGAGCATTCTTCAAGGAAGTCTTCATCTAGACTTATCATTCTTGAAGCCCTCACTAATTGACCTTTAATAACTGACCTCTTCTGGTGAAAAGGATGGCTACTGGAAAAATGTAAGAATGTGTTAGAATACGTGCTTTTCCTATATATCTTTGCTACAAAACTACTAACAACGTAGTTTTTTACTATACAGATGTCTAAGTACGCTATAGCGTCAGTATTAAATGTAGAGGTGAATTGTAGGAAATGAGTAGTACAGTTAAAATAATCCAACACGTACATACTATCATGTTCCTCTCCATTGATGAGAATAAAAATATCATCAAGGTATCTTGTGTAGAAAACAATAGAGTTACGAATTGTATTGTTCTTAAATACGTATTCTGATTCCCAGTAAGTCATAACGAGGTTCGCAATACTAGCTCCGCAAGACGACCCCATCTCTACCCCTACTTTTTGCAGAACAAATTGGTCTCGGAACATAAAGTAGTTATTAGAAAGTACTAAATCAATAAGTTCCATGACCAAACTAGTTTCTACAACTGTGGCATTGTTCTTCTTTAGCATTAAATCCACCAATTCTATGGCAATCTCATGAGGAATACAAGTGTATAAA
Organism: Protopterus annectens; assembly: GCF_019279795.1. NCBI lineage: Eukaryota > Metazoa > Chordata > Ceratodontiformes > Protopteridae > Protopterus > Protopterus annectens. The sequence continues at coordinate 1,571,281,909 of NC_056741.1, forward strand.
TCTCTCACATCGATAGTGAGGAAATTAAAATTCACATTAAATTCTAAGGCCTCGATCTTTTTCAAGAATGTCCATGAGTCCTTACAAATTTGGTTCTCATGACATAAATATTTTTGCAAAATAGCATCCACCACTTTAGCACAAGAGTAGGTGGGTGAACCTCGACTGTCGACCAATGGTTTCAGGGGAGAGTTTTCAATACACTTGTGTATCTTGGGGATGCCAAATATAAACGGGTATCTAGGATAGATGTTTGATAAGTAGTTGTAGATCTTCTGATCAATTCTGCCTTCAATATACATATCCTCTATACAGTTTTTAATTAAACTGTATGCCTTATTAACCTCTGAACGCAAACTAATGTCATAGGCACTGGTATTCAATAGTGCATTCATACGTTGTTGGTAATCAGCGTTATTGAAAACAACTAAACCACCACCCTTTTCTGGTTTACAGAAACGTAGCGCCTGTGACTTAATATACTGCAGATTATCTCGTTCATCGCTATTGATGTTGTAAGAAGCCTTATGCTTGAACCCAACTTTTACAGCATGTCTAATGTCCAGTTCACAAAGTTGCTCAAACATTTCTAAAACTGGATGCAATGGAGGGTTGTACATACTAGGGATGTGGAATTTATCAGGGTTGCCTATGTTCAAAACATCTCCCATGATTAAATTAAAATTCAACTTCCTAGTATAAGTCTTAATATCAACAATAGTATTGACTATATTCAATGGCTGAGATGGGGCAAAAGTAAGCCCTTTAGATAAAAATTCAACAATATCTGGACAAAACTCCGTAGAGGAAAAGTTATAAAGTTTAAAGTCACCTGCTTTATTCGTAATGATCACTGGGTATTGTTGACCACTTCGACTATCCAGAATTACAGGACAGTCAATACTGAATTGTTGGTTATCATGCAAGACATTCACCAAGGTACAACGGATTAGTTCATTGTTGTACGTAGGGGAAATGTTCAACGATTCAACCTGGTGACAAGAAGTTGAGTCTTGTTCTTTTTGAATTTCTGCTTGCCCCTGTTTTGGTTCTGTTGATGATTTTTCTGTTTTGTCACGGCTCCTGTGTAGGAACCTTGCCAAAAATTCTGTTGTTGGTGAGAGTGGGCATTGTTATTTTGGCTGTGGTGGCCACTCCGTAATCTCTCACTCCATGGGACCTCACCTAGGTCGACAGGGTCGCTATTATCACTAGTTGAACTGTGATTAACATCAGAGGTGAAGCGAACCCTGTCATTATTACAATTAGAAACCTCGTTCAAGTCATTACCATGATTGTTAGATACAAAATTGTTATTGCCAATGGACTTTTGCATTTGGCCAGGAGGAACATTACCTTTTCTCCAAACTTGGGCAGGCGAAGGATCTGGGTATGCAGTGCCAAGGTGATACGCTTTACAGTCCCTTTCAAGTTTCTTAAGTTTATTAGTCTTCAGTTTTAACATGTACTGGTCGATACTTGAAAAAACTCGACCATACTCATACTTGTATCTAGAAAACTCTAAATCTAATTGAATACTTTTGTCAAGCTCAGTTACTGTATGAGATAAATCATCGACCCATAAGCTATAATGTTTTACCATCAGTTGAAGCAACTCAAATCCCTGATGGTCAAATAACTTAATTAAGTCATTATGGAAAGTTGAATTAGCCTCCAACCCTGTAGGGTATGAAAAGCGCCGTAACCCTTTCGGGACAACTCTCCGTGTTAAGTATTCACGGAAGTACAAGATTTCAAGTTGTAACTTCCTCAATTTAATTAAACAAGCATCAAAAGATTTTAATTTAGCTATAATGTTGTCAGAAGCTGAATTATTACCTTGATCAGGAATCTGGCCATTTTGGTGAGTTTGGAACTCACCAGATAAGCAAAAGCCGTCTGCTAACCATGAAGCCAGTGACTGGCAGCCAGTACTTCTCTCAAATCCTTTCGGTGCCGATGCACCGTGTTGATCTAAATGTAAGGTTTGTACATTGTTCTTGAGTTGACCTTGCATCGCAGGTGCTGGAAAATTTGGCCTGCTTGTTTCCACTGAACAAGCTTGAACACTGGAAACCAAATTAGGAGTTGGCATAGGTGGTACAGGTGCATTATCTAGTATAAGAGCATTAGCAACCGCTCTATTATCCGGTTGTACAGTCTCGCCGGCATTCTGGAGATCGTTTACTTGATTCAAGTTCCGAGTCGTAGGACCGTTAGGCTTTCTTTTCAAACTTGTCGATACATGGTCACTAACCACATTGACCTGTGTGGCCGTTCTCACATCCAAATGGTCACTGTTCATAGCAACAATATGCTGCCGTGATAACTCAGGTGCAAAAGATAGAGACTGGCGGATTTCTCGTTGATCTGTGTCCAACCGCTCCATTCTCAAGAAAATAGAGTCAATTTTGCCAGATAAAGAATCCAACACGCTGTTAGGGACTGAACCTTGTTGGGAGTCCAATAAGTCAGTAGCAGCGTTAATATTAGGTCTAAGAACCTCCGGTGTTTCACGTGGGTTAAACAGACTTGAGTTAGTAACCGAACCAGATGCCATAGCAAACTAAAAACACAGAACAGCAACCAGACTGAGTAAAAAAGAAGAAATGGCACGGTAAACTAGCAAGACAGTCCGCAGATATAGTAAAATTTAACTATTTAATGAAACTGTTTTAAGTGCTTTTCGTAAGCCTGACGGCAAACTTCATCAGAAACAAATTGAAATAGAAGGAAACCCTTCTTTATATAAAAACAGGTGGTTAACATTAACCAATTACATCACTTTGTTTGAATAAATAAAAGCACCCTGATGTTAAAGTGACAACTACATATATAAGTCAGAAACAGCAATTAACTGGTGTATAATCATGACTTAAAAGTATTAACACTCAACACTCAACACTTATAATCCATAAAACAACTTATACAGTTGAACATTCCCAACTAAAGATTTTGGTAGTACATAACATTTCACCTCTTTAAACTTTTTAATTTAAGAATACTGCTAATAGAACATGTGCCATTTAGACCTGGAGGATTGTAGGCATTCAGCCTCACTTGCCAAGCTAATTCAAGTTTTTCTAGATTTAAAGGTCTAGGACCACACCTACCGTCATACTTGACTTGATCAATAATAATAAATTTAAAGGCATGGTCTTTATTGGTAGAAATATGCTTAGCTAGGGCGTTCTCTAATTTATGTTTATTGATAGCATATTGATGCTCATAAATTCTGTCACGGAGCCTATGCTCCGTCTTTCCTATATAAAAAGCAGGACAGAATTTGCACCTCGCCAAGTAAACAACAAAACTAGAATTACAATTAAATTTATCTTTAAGTTTATACTGTGTACCATTGATGTTAAAGTTATTAGTAACCTCCACGAATTTACAATAGTTACAACTTTCACACTTATTCATCCCATTACAATGGGCTGCTGGGGTACATTGCTGTTCTAAGAGGGTCTTAAGATTCTTCCCTCTTCTAAATGTCACCCTGGGGAAATCACCTACTTTGGAATAGATATTTGGATTCATTTTAAATAATTCCCAATTTTTCTGTAGTATTTCAATACATGAATAACTATGTGTAGTATATGTGGTGATGAAACTTAGCGTAACGTCCTTAACCTCACTATTCAATGTTCTAGGACTGACCTCCAAGTTCTTCTCTACTTTATTACCAATACTCGCAAGGATAGGTGGGGTTTTCACACCTAAAAGTGGTATATACACCTTGTCCACTCTCTTAGCCTTAACCTCTTTTATGAGGGCATCCAAGAGTGGTTCAGGATAGCCACGGCGCAGAAACATACTTTACAGAATGGAGCATTCTTCAAGGAAGTCTTCATCTAGACTTATCATTCTTGAAGCCCTCACTAATTGACCTTTAATAACTGACCTCTTTTGGTGAAAAGGATGGCTACTGGAAAAATGTAAGAACGTGTTAGATTACGTGCTTTTCCTATATATCTTTGCTACAAAACTACTAACAACGTAGTTTTTTACTATACAGATGTCTAAGCATGCTATAGCATCAGTATTAAATGTAGAGGTGAATTGTAGGAAATGAGTAGTACAGTTAAAATAATCCAACACGTACATACTATCATGTTCCTCTCCATTGATGAGAATAAAAATATCATCAAGGTATCTTGTGTAGAAACCAATAGAGTTACGAATTGTGTTGTTCTTAAATACGTATTCTAATTCCCAGTAAGCCATAACGAGGTTTGCAATACTAGCTCCGCAAGGTGACCCCATCGCTACCCCTGCTTTTTGCAGAAAAAATTGGTCTTGGAACATAAAGTAGTTATTAGAAAGTACTAAATCAAAAAGTTCAGTGACCAAACTAGTTTCTGCAACTGTGGCGTTGTTCTTCTTTAGCATTAAATCCACCCATTCTATGGCAATCTCATGAGAAATACAAGTGTATAAATCTCTCACATCGATAGTGAGGAAATTAAAATTCACATTAAATTCTAAGGCCTCAATCTTTTTCAAGAATGTCCATGAGTCCTTACAAATTTGGTTCTCATGACATAAATATTTTTGCAAAATAACATCCACCACTTTAGCACAAGAGTAGGTGGGTGAACCTCGACTGTTGACCAATGGTCTCAGGGGAGGGTTTTCGATACACTTGTGTATCTTGGGGATGCCAATTATAAACGGGTATCTAACACAGGATTCGATAACCACATTGCCACAAAAGTCAGGAAATCTTTCTATGTGGCACACCTCATCACTAAGGGCTTTTCATCCAGAAAAAAGGAGGTCATTGTTCCACTGTACTCATCCCTCATTAGGCCCATTATAGAATATAATGCCCCGTTTGGTATGTACCTCTCAAGACATCTGCAACAACAGGAAAGGTTGCAGCAATACCTCACTAAAACAATCACAGGCCTAAAGCAGATGCCCTATGGTGACCATCTAAAAAAACTCCACCTATACTCACGTATCGTCTACTCAGAGGTGATCTCTGCTAAACATACAAGGCCATGTCAAACCCAGAACTGTTGGACATGCTACACTTAAAGAACTCATAAAGAAGTTCATTGTATAGTGTGGATGAACGAAAACGCTTAAAATAAAGAACTGCGATTTTTTTAGCACTCCTTGGCAACTTTGTGAAGGGTATTACATAGGGAAAACTAAAAGGGCATTCAAGGATAAAATCTATCAGCATTTGTATGATGTAAGGAAACATGATGAAAAAATGTCCCAAGTAAGCACATATTAAAAAATCCCAACCACCATTTTCAATTTTGTATAATTGACCGTGTGGATACTGGACCTAGGATGGTTACTTAGAATTTAAGGAGTGTAGATGGCAGATTAAAAGTAATGACACAGAACCCCATGGCCTTAATTTATTTATTTTGCATTTGTTTATTGGGTAGTGTCTGACTGGGTCATGGGCCCATTTTCAGTGGAAAAAAAAAATACTACCTTGTTTGCTCGTTTCCCACCTTTCCTAGCCAGTCCATATCCCAGGCTTTGCTTGTCTCAGGACTTTATTTTCTGTGTTCAGAGCTATCCAGACCTTGCTGTGGTAGAGGGAAGTCCTACTGCTTACCAGTGGGTGTGGTGACCATTGTACTGCCTATCTAACACTAGAGGAGTGGTTTCCAGCTCTGAAATTGTCATTTTATTTGCCTTTTTTGGCTGATTTCTATCCCTTTCAACTTTCTGGCTTAAAAACACGTGTGTTTGCATATTTTTCACATAGTGCAGCACCGCAGGGCTACAGTTAAACTATTCCAGGTGCCAGAAAGTCTGCTCTTCACATTTTCCCTTATAACTAGCTGGTTTCTCAGTAGTAGCACTAAAATCTGAACCCCTGTAACTAGCACTTGCTCTAGAACTTGCTGGAAAACACTAGGAAGCCTGAAACTGATACAAGCACTCAGCTCTCCTTGTCAATAAGGAGAAATTAATCGTACGCACTAAACAGCCTATAATTGCAAAGTACATTGCAAAGGTAAGGGAAAACAGCTCTTATACTTTACAAAAAAAGCACCTAAACAGGCATGTCCAAGGGTCAGCTTCCGGTGATTTCTCCTGTCCACCTGGTGAATCTGGGCATACTGGGGCAATGCGGCAACTGCCTCATGTACACAGACAATCCTCTCCTCCTACCACCCGAACACTACAACCTGCGAGAGATGCACTTACATAGCCAAACTGGAAGCAAAGCTCTCTCCGGCCAAGATTGTGCTAGACAGTTAAGAGGAGAAGGTTAACACCTGCACTACACCTCAAGCAACTCATAGCCCTTCAAAACCCACACCATCAACACCCACACATAGCAACACTAAACCCACATATGCGGAGGCCCTTAACATTAACCTGCCCAAGCAACAAGGACCTCCGAAGCTGAAATGCAAACAAACACCAGTCACAGCCAAAGTTACACATAGCTCACAACACCAGTGTTCCACCCAACAACAGCCCCTAAGGCAAGACAATGTACCCAACACTTTAGTCATAGGTGACTCTATAGTCAGGCACACTGATGTCCCACTCATCAGGCTGAACAAGGAGAAAATTACAGTCAGCTGCCTGTCGGGTGCCAGGATCCACCACATAACTCATGCACTCAAGTCACTCCACAACAAGTACAAATATGACTCTGTCATTGTCCATGCTGGAGTGAATGACTTGAGACGTAACTCTCTGGACTACATGAAAAGAGACATGGAAAAGCTCTTGGATCATGTAGCCCAGGCATTTATGACCCTAGCCCTGAGTAGCATCCTGCCTTCGCCCAGAATGATACCACAGTATAAGGACAAAATTATTAACTTCAACAATTGGCTAAGCTTCTGGTGTCATTCAAAGGGGATCCAGTATCTGTCTGCCTGGGAAGACATGATCGACAAACCATGATGCTTTGCCAGAGATGGTCTGCACCTGTCACCCCTGGGATTCAGGTTACTGGCTAAAGCTCTTGCCACCCCTATAGTGCCTTTTTTAGGCAAGGTTCAAAGGATAAAACCACCACCGTAACAGATACAAGCAGACAAAATCTGAAGGTAATGCTACTCAATGCTAGAAGTCTAAACCTCAAAATGCACTCTCTCAAGGCACTCCTAAAAATGGAGAACATCGATATCTGTGCAGTAACCGAGACCTGGTTCAAGGCTCCAGAGAGCACCCCTGAAATACCAGGCTACAACTCTTACCACACTTTTCGGAAACAAAACCAAGACCAAAACACTAAAGGTGAAGGAGTATCCATATTCACCAAGGATATTCACACCTCCAGGCTAGTTGCCCAACACAATGCATCTGAAATTCTCCAGGTGCAACTAACACTAGGTAAGACTGCAATCCAAATTGTAGCTTGCTACAGATCCCCCACCATGCCCCAAGATTCTCACTACACCTTCCTAAACATACTGGAAAATATTAAGATACAACCAAACACCCTAATACTGAAAGATTTCAACTACCCTGCCATTAACTGGGAAAACTACTCGGGTACCAACTCCTTTTTCCAATGGTTCTTGGAATTCATAAATTACAATGCCCTGGATCAACTAATCCATTGTCCCACCAAGGGCTCCAATATCCTATACCTGGTTATTACCAACATGGGAGATAGATGCTCCACACCAGTGGTCACCCCCTTATTGGTCAGGTCTGACCATAAGCAAATCACCCTTGACATCCACATGCCACCTCCACCCCCCAGTAAGGAAACCTCCTTAAAAAACTTCCCCAAAGCCAAATTCATGCTACTGAAATCAGAAGTGACAAACTTCATGACACCCATGCAGACGGGATCTGAAAGTTTGACTGCAGAATCCTACACTAAGGCACTGTACAAGCACATCCACTCATGCATGAATCGTGCCATCCCAAATAGAACCAAGATGCTCTTCTCCAAAAAAAGGAAGACAAACTGGTGGTCCCCTGCTATAAACAAACTATACAACAGAAGGAAGAAACTGTTGCAGAAAAGAGGAAAATCCCAGGATGCAAAAAACTCCCTCACCAGCCTCAGTAAGAAGCTGAGATCCCTCATAAAATCTTCAAAATCTAGTTACGAAAATAAAATTGCCAAAGATTCCAAAGACAACCACAAGGCATTCTATAGTTATGTCAAGAATCTAAATGGCAGTCCTCAGATCTGCTCTGAGCTACAACAGAATGGCATTAAATATAGTGATCCCAAGGATATTGCCAATATCCTGGCAGATCGATTTAGTGCCAACTTCGCCCCCCTCTCACCCTGTAAAGGGCCCATCTCAATACCAAAAGATTGCCAAATTCTGGTAATCACGGCCATACAGGTTGAAACCGCACTCTCCAAAGCTAAGAATACAGCATCCATGGGACCAGATGACATCCCAAACTGTGTACTACATGAACTACAAAATGATTTGGCACCTCACCTAAGTGTCATGTTTAATCATAGCCTCACCTCAGGCTTCATGCCCACTGAGTGGTGCACAGCTACAGTTATCCCACTCCACAAGGGGGGATCCGCCTTGGATCCCGGGAACTACCGTCCCATCAGTCTGACAAGCCTGTTCTGCAAGGGCATGGAATGCATTATCATGGAACTTATAAACAAAGACATTGGCAACCTTCAAACACTAGACCCCACCCAGTTTGAGTTTGTGAAGGGCCGATCTTGTCTCCTGAATCTGATTGACTTCTTCGAATCAGTCTCCAGAGCTGTGGACGAGGATAAGGTGGTCCACACAGCCTATCTGGACCTCGCTAAGGCCTTCGACACCATCCCCCACTCTGGAATCATAGATAAACTTACTAAGCTGGGCATAAATTCCTATGTCACTCGATGGGTTGCCAACTGGCTTACTGACAGAACCCAGACTGTAAAAGTAGCTGACCCCAAATCCAGCTCCAGACAAGTGACAAGTGGAGTACCTCAGGGTTCAGTCTTGGGACCACTCTTGTTTGGCATCCACTTCTCTGAAGTACAGGCCAACACTAAGGGACTCTGGCTAACAAAGTTCACAGATGATTGCAAACTGGGAGCCATTATTGAATCCTCAAATGATGTGGATATTCTACAAAAGGGCCTTACAGAAACAGATGCCTGGTGATAGAGCCATGGGCTCAAGCTTAATGCCAAGAAATGTATAGTTATCCCCTTTGGAAAAAATCATTTACCCATGAATTACCACATCGGTGGCAGTACACTAAACATCGACAGTGTGATGAGAGACTTAGGGACACAGGTGGACAGTGGTCTCATGTTCGATAACCACATCACCACAACAGTCAGGAAATCCTTCTATGTGGCACACCTCATCACTAAGGGCTTTTCATCCACAAAAAAGGAGGTCATTGTCCCACTGTACTCATCCCTCATTAGACCCATTATAGAGTATAATGCCGCATTTGGTATGTACCTCACAAGACATCTGCAACAGCTGGAAATGCCACATAAATACCTCACTAAAAGAATCGCAGGCCTAAAGCAGATGCTATATGCTGACAGTCTAAAAAAAAACTCCAGCTATACTCTGTGGCATATTGTCTACTCAGAGATGATCTCTGCTTAACATACAAGGCCATGTCAAACCCTGAGCTGTTGGACATGCTCCACTTAAAGAAATCCCTCAGAGCCACATGCTCCAGGGATCTCAACCTTGTCATTACAATGAACAAAACATGCTGGAGGGATAGGTTCGTGACCCAGAGACTCCCCATACTCTGGAATAGACTGCCCATACATGTCAAGCAGAACGCCTCCTTGGCCCTCTTCAAAAGGAACCCTGATGATTGGATGGGAGGTAGGAAATTCACCCCAGGGATCATGTCAGTCACCCTGCTAGACAGGGGTCCAGAGAAGTAAATATTGTGGGAAGAAATACACAGGGAATTGTTATGGCTTGGCTTGTATAGGCCCTAGGGCCGATAGCCTAGTACCAACCTATGAAACTATGAACCTATGAGACCCGGGAAGAAAAACTCCAAGACAATTAGTTAACAAACTAACTATATAGCAAAAAATAAAAAATAAAAGATACACAAGTTCCAAATTTTACATATATACATACAGGATAGTAAGATTACAACAGGATACTGTTTAATCACTATGTCTATTTATTTATTTTTTAAAGGGTAAAAGGAAAGGAAGCAAAAAGTTCAAAAAAATAATGTTTTGGAGGAAGAGTGAAAGCCAAACAAGTATAAAATAGCTTTGAAATATGGAAATATGTACGACCTTAGAGTAGATCAATCAGACTGGTGTCAGAAAGGTACTTAAGAAGTTCTTGATAATCACCCCTGTTGAGCTCCAGTCTTGGATTAGAGCAGCAGTCTCCAACCTTTTTTGCACCAAGGGCCGGTTTCATGTAAGACAATTTTCCATGGATTGGCCATCATCTACACATAATAAAACATAATAAAGTGCATAATATTTATTTATGTGACATTTGTTTAGTTGGGAGTTCTGACTGGACTAGAAGTCCATTTTTAGCCGAGACTTGGGAAGAAAAGCTCCAAAGTAAAATAAAAAAAACATCAAAAAGTGTACATTCTGCTAAATGGCATAACATTGATCTACCATGGTCGAGAGGTACGTAAACCTAATGGTAATCTTATTGACCTTCTAAGTTTATAAGAGCGATATTTAAAATGTGTCCCTATTATTTGTCTCTGTTCAGATTTATTTTGAGAGATGTTGAATGGTATGGTCAAGGGATACGCAAACCTAATCCATACCTCTCAACTGTACAGATATTCGCAGGATGTCCAGATTTTTGGCATGTTTCTCATAAAATTATGGTTTTCTGGCAAAACACTGGTAAAGCTTTTGAGTGTTGAAGTCAGAAAATAATGACAGACATTTGAGTTTCATACTTCATATCCTTCAGAAAATTCATGAGAATGCAAAACCGGTTATTCTAGCAACTTTCTAACTTTGTAAGAGCAATATTTAAAATCTATCCCTATTATTTGTGGGTCTGTCCAGATTTATTGTGGTATGGTAGAGAAGTACACAAATCTCACTGCTGCTGCCGTTGCTGCCAGGGATCACTCTTGCTCTTGAGTGTCTCTTTCTATCTCACACACACACACACACACACACACACACACACACACACACACACACACATGCAGTCTCTCTTGCCTTCATGCACGCATTCACTCAGACAAGATCGTTCTCACTCTTTCTCAATTTCTCACACACAGTGTCTTTTGCTTCCATGCATGTAGTCACACACATGCAGACAGAAACACGCACACACACACACACACACACACACACACACACACACACACACACACACACACACACACACACACAGAATTTTTTTTGGTTTCCTTGACTTACACACTCTCACTTGACACTTAGCACTCCTACACTTTTCTCTTTAGATACTGTTGTACATGGAAACAGGTTAAGCTCCATGCACTACAAATAATTATGAGCAGGTCTCTCTGATCATAACCCTACTCAACAAGGACATCAAGATTCACCTCAAATTTTTGGCATCCATATCTCAACCGTGTATTGAGGGAAACATGAGAAGAGTAAGGTAATCAATTATGTTACGGACATGGTGCTGTACAGCAGAAGGAGTGCCTGAAGGCATAACCAAAGACAGAGAATAATGGAAGTGATAATTGCTAGCTGATGGAGTGGGGGATGGGGGTGGAAATAAATAAAAGTAGGTGGTAAAGATATAGGACTTGGAAGACAATAAGAAAGTAAAAAGAGGGGATAGCTGTATGCAGCAGATAAAGGATGCTTTGACTGAAGAAAAGGAGTAGAAGGACAGAAACGTTAGTTACTTAAAGGTAATAAGGAAAGTGTTGCGGGGTAAAACTAAAAAGGAGGAGGGGCACATAATGGAAATTTTGAAATCAGCAACAGAATGGTGTGACCAGCCTGCTCCATGACACAGAGGGACAGAGACCATACTGAAACTCAGGTGACGGGGATCCATGTAAGGAGTCCTTGTTCTGCTGGAGGGAAGGGAAGGAGGGGAGTGAAGGGACAAGGCCTGATTACTACTCCTGGGGGGGGGTGAAGGATCGAAGGCACTCAGGGACAATAGAGGGAATGTGACTTCACCAGTGGAAATCCAGCTACCACTTCCCAGTCTTAATGGGAGGGAGTGGGCTGCTTGCTGGCAATATTCCTTTGGGAAGTGAGGGATGGCCAGCACAAACAAGCCACTGCACGTCACCCTCCAGCTCCATAAGTTGAGCATTTTCAAGGATGGTGGGGCCAAAAAAGAAAATGAAAAGGAAAACCTCTTGAACCATCCCTAATGCCTCTCTCAAGGATGGATTCTCGCATTTGACCCCCACCCCAGTGATTGCTAACATATGAAAATGGGCCTATTGGGGAGTATTGGGGGCAGAGAGTGATTAATAAAACAAGGGTGACATTAGACTATACCTATAAACTAAGATGGAAGGAGAAATGAAGTGTCATAACAACAGGAGGGAGACAGATTAAAGCAATAGGCTAAGGGAGAAAACTGACAAAAAGTATAGCAGAGGAATAAACAAATGTGATTCTGAGGAGGACAAGAGTGCATAACTATGTGATGGAAGGAGTTTGATGAGGAAGACAGAGGCATCGCGAGTAGTATATGTTTACAGCAGATTGGTCATGTCACAGTTGTTCAAACTTGTTAGGTCAAGGTAATATTATGTCATGCGCTGTTGCTCACTTCATAAGTCACTCCATAAAGGAGCAAATTGTGACTTAGAAGTGAACTCCTGGACAAAAGGGAGAATAAACAAGCTATGTAGAAGCATTTATGATCAATGGCAAGGCCAAAGAGATGGAAGGCAAGAATACAGAGGGAATGAGTGTGATCACAGAAAGAGAGAAGTAATAAATAAGGGGAACGACTGGACAATGAAAAGCAGCTGACTGTGGGTAAGGCAGGTAGGATGTAGCAAATGAACCAGATCCTTTCCTAAAATGAAACATGTCCCATCAAAACTTTATGAATAATGGAAGGAAATGAATCAGTTTCCAGGACAATAGGTAATGCAGTCAGGGGAGACATTGGGGCAAGCTTCCAATTTAAGCAATATGTTTATCATGAATACTTAATGAGGCACAATAAGTTATAATAAACATAAGTTTAATATCTAAGTCTTAGAAGAAATACATAATAATGGCTAATCTGACAAGAGAGGCATCAAAACGAATGAATAATAATAATAATAACACCCATTTGTTAATCAGATAGGTGTACTGGACACACAGTCCTGTTTTGGAAGTCACGCAGGAACAATGTCTGGTTAAGTGACTTGCACAAGATCAAACAGTAGGCAAATGAGGGTTGAAGGAATCAAACTGTGTATCACATGACCTACTGCTCACACCTTAATCTTTAATGTCAGCCACCATGGAGTGTATTGAGGGAAACATGAGAAGAGTAAGGTAAACAAAAATCAACAAAAGAATGTGAAATAAAGGAATCATTGTGGATGACTGGTATATTAAAGAGCTATAAGACTGCAAAGGAAAAGAAAATGGTAGACTATCACACCAGACTTGTTAGCCACAGCGGGGAGGGAAGACCAATTAAAGGGAGTGCTGACATAAAATGATTATGACACACATACTGAGTTGGTATGAAGTGCAGTAGTATGAGGAACAGCTGCAAGGAAGAAAAACAAAGTCTTAAAAGCCCCAATGTCCTGGGCATAACCTTGAACACACAAAAGTCAAAAGGCCGAGATATCCTGAGGCCTGCAATGGGCAGGCAGTGTCTGGGTGAAGGCAGTTGCCAAAGAACACAATGTTCAGTTTGGAGTTTAGGCCTGGAGGAAGGGTTATACTGGATGGCAGCAACCGAAAAGGCAGGGAGAGATGAGTAAAAACGGCAAAGAAAATATAGATAATTATGTGACGCACTGGAGGTTCATCAAATCCTATTAGAAGAAGGAGAATGCATGAAAAATTAAAAGAGGATGGGGAAACATTGTTGTATTACAATATAAAGAAGTAAAAATCAGAGATCAGGAGAAGATAGGTTCATAGGATCATAGGAAGTTACTATGCTATTGGCTCTGAGGCCCTTATAAGCCTAGCCAAAAGTTTGACCCATGCACAGACAAATCAGCACCCGATGCTACCGTCCAGCAGGTACACTGGTGAAATCCCAGGGATTTATTTTCTATTTCCCTTCCAGTTATCCAGATTGCACTTAACAGGGGTAAAGAGGTACTCTGATTGACGTGGAGAGGGAGTTTATTCCATAGATGGGGGAGTCTCTGGGATTGAAATCTGTCTCGTAAGCAAGTCCTATTGATGTCACAGACCAGGTTGAGGCCGCATATGCAGGTTACTCGAGTGGAGCTTGACTTGTGGATATGCAGCAGTCCCATCAAGGCAGGGTCCGAGATTGCCTTGTATGCCAGACAGAGATCACCTCTGAGGAGCCTTTATGAAACAGAGTAGAGGCATAGGGCTTTTAGCCTATCTGTGTATGGTAGATTTTTGAGGCCGTGGATTCTCCTGGTGTGGAACTACTGTGATCTCTCCAGCTGCTGCATGTGCTTTGTGAAGTACATGCCGAATGGGGCATTGTACTCAATAATGGGCCTTATAAGGGAAGAATACAAGGATGTTATGACCTCCTTGTCCCTGGATGAAATACCCTTACTTATGAGGTGGGGCATGTAGAAAACTTTTCGTACAATGGAAGCAACATGGTGGTCAAAAGTCACGCTGCTATCAATCTGGGTGCCCAAATCCCTCGTGACTGACTACATGCTTAGAACATTGTTATTAATGTGATAATTTGTGGGGACATCTCTCTCCCCAAAGGGGATGATGCAGTTTTTGTATTCAGCTTGAGGTCATGTTTCTGGCACCAGTCATTTGTTTGGGTGAGACGCTCTTGGAGGATGTCCACTTCAGTAGGGGAATTGATGACAGCTCCCAACTTGCAGTCATCTGCAAGGATGGTCAGCCATAGCCCACTGGTTTTGCCCTGTACCTCAGAAAAGTATATCCCAAATAACAGAGGCCCCAAGACCAAACTCTGGGGTACACTACTCCATACAGGTCTACTGCTTGAGGTGGTTTCCCCTATTTTGACTAGGTGGGTTCTATCAGTGAGCCAGTTGACTACCCATGTGGTAACATTTATTTTATTTGTTTATTTATTTACATTTGTTGACCGGGAGTGTCTGACTGGACATAGGTCCATTTTCAGCGGAGGCCCGGGGAGAAAAGCTCCACAGTTAAAATAAACAGACAGTAGTTACATTGGATTACATAGTGATTAACAATTTAACATAGCAATTAATTACAAACATATTTACAGATGAAGAACATAGTACATCAGTAGACAACTAGAATCTTTATCTGCGAAGTACATAACAGACATTAACAAATGTTACAATAAGAAGTTCCTGCTGTATAATAAGTACTAGGCTTATGAGCATCTGAGCTTGCTATAACCCTTTCTGCACTTGCTTTTAGTCCTTTTTAATTTAATTAAATTTTTTCAAACTGTGTGTGGACTAAAATTGCTACATACTCAAGTGTGCCAGCTTGCACTGCATGTGAATTGTTTTTACTACTGTTTTTGCTACTTTTCTGAAAAAAAAAATATAAGCCTGTTTCCTACCTTTCCTGTAATTAGAGTTCCAGATACAGATTTGCTGTATCCAGGACAGTTTGTAAGCTTCTGAGCCCCCCAAGCCTTTCTGTGTTGGAGGGAAGCCTTCTAGCTTAGATCCAGGCCTGCTGAATCTAGCTTTGTTTGTATAACTTGAGCACTAATCCAGGCATTCTTTAAAGTATTCAATTGTATTTATTACTGCTTGGTAGTAACTTGATTAAAGTGTAGCTATCATTCTAAGTCTTTTGGATTAAGCACTTGGGCTTCAGACCAGTTGCTTTACATTAGGAAGATTTGTGGCCTGCACTGTGGTGGCAGGACAGGTAGTTTACATCCTTCTAAGTTGGGAACTGCTGATTGAGGGCTCAGTGTCTGGTATTCTAAAAGTGTATTAATTCTGGTTTAAGCACTTGGGCTTCAGGCCAGTTATTTTACATTAAGAGGGTTGATGGTCTGCACTCTTGTGGGAGGAGAGGCTGGACTCTGCCCTTTTGAGCTGGGAATTTCTGGTTAAAGGCTTACAGTGCCTGCATATTTGAACTGTTTCTTACTGAAATTGGTACACCTTGTTTGCTGTAGCATAGACTAGATCCAGGCCTGCTGAATCTAGCTTTGTTTGTATGCTTGTTATTTCCCTGTAACGCTAATTCCACCTAAAACGCGGCTTTTCAGCGCTTCTGTGGATCCCTAGTGATATCTGCATTGCTTACTGTACTTGAAAGAAAGTTACTGTTTGTCGTTTTTGCATTTAAGTTACCTGTAACACATTGCATTTAAGTTACCTGGCACTTGCTCACTAAAGCAATTATATAAGTCAGCACTAAAAAATTAAAAGCACTACACCCTCGCAAATTCCCGTTGAGTACCTTGTTCCCCATTGACCCTTTTTTCAATTATAAAGGAATTCCCAATACTATTCTAGCATGTCCAAAGGTCAGTTGTCAATCTCCTCTCCGGTCCAGCTGGTGAATCTGGGAATCTTGAGGCAATGTTACAACTGCCTCATGTACACAGACAACCCTCTCCTCCTCCAAACAAATTCCAACACATGTGAGAGATGCAACCATATAGCCAAACTGGAGGCTAAGCTCTCTCAACTCAGTACTGGCGTAACCAGTCAGGAGGGGAAGGAAACCACACTCACTACAATTCCAGTCTCACATAGACCTACCACGACAGCAAACTAAACACATAGACACAAAAAGACATTCTCAGAGGCTCTAAATAAAAATCTGCCTAAGCAGCAGAGACCTCCAAAGCAGACACCCAAGCAACCGCTACCCCAAAACAAAACATGTGCAACACATAGCTCACAAAGCCAGTGTGCTGTACATTCACAACCCTTAAGGCTAAACAACACACCTGATATATTTGTAATAGATGACTCTATCGTCAGGCACACTGACGTCCCGCTCACCAGGCTGAACAAGGAGAAGGTCACGGTGAGCTGCCTGTTGGGCGCTAGGATCCGCCACATAACACAAGCACTCAGGTCACTCCAAGACAAGTACAAATATGACTCGGTCATTGTCCATGCTGGTGTGAATGACCTGAGATGTACCTCCCTGGACTACATGAAAAGAGACATAGAGGAGCTCTCTGAGCATGTAGCCCAGACCGGTATGACCCTGACCTTGAGTAGCATCTTACCCTCAACAAGAATGATGCCACAATATGAAGACAAGATGATCAATTTCAACAATTGGCTTAAGCATTGGTGTCATTCAAAGGGGATCCAATGCCTGTCAGCCTGGGATGACATGCTTGACAAGCCATGATGCTTCGCTAGGGACGACATGCACCTGTCACCCCTGGGCTTTCAGATATTGGCAAAGGCTCTTGCTTCCCCCATAGTGCCTTTTTTAGGCAAGGCTCAAAAGACAAACCCACCTCCATAGTTATCACAAGGGATAACAAACTAAGAGTAATGCTACTCAACACCAGAAGTCTAAACCTCAAGATGCATGCACTCAAAACTCTCTTTAGCATGGAGAACATCGATATCTGTGCAGTAACAGAAACCTGGTTCAAGGCTCCCGAGAGCACCCCAGCACTACCAGGTTATACCTCATACCATGCTTTTCGGCCCCAAAACTTGGACCGAACCACAAAAGGAGGGGGTAGTATCAATATTTGTCAAAGATACCCACACCTCCAGGTTGGTGGCACAGCACGAAGCATCAGAGACTATTCATGTGCAACTACCAGCGGGCAAAACTGCCTTCCAGTTTATAGCCTGCTACAGACCACCCTCCCAAACCCAGGAAGCCCACTCGGCCTTCCTGAGAACACTGGAAAATATGAAGGTCTCTCCAAACACCATTATACTGGGCGACTTCAACTACCCAAACATAGACTGGGAGCATTACTCTAGCTCCAACACCCTAGCCCAAAGGTTCCTAGAATTTATAAACTCAAATGCTATGGAACAACTTGTTACTACTCCCACAAGAGGGGAAAACATACTGGACCTGATCATCACCAACATGGGGGACTATATGCTCCAGACCAGAAGTGTGCCCCTCACTGGTAAGATCAGACCATAAACTAATCTCACTGGATATTCACATCCCGACCCCACCCCTGCCCAGAAAACCACAGTGAAAAACTTCTCTAAAGCAAATTTCATACTCCTCAAAACCAAGGTGGAATCCTTCAAAGCCCCCGAGCCTGTGGAAAATATGGCCCAGACCGCAGAATCCGTTACAAATGCATTCTATGAACACCTTCAGGAATGCATGGATCATGCAATCCAAAATAAAACCAAGACCCAATCCTCCAAAGGCAGATGTCCTGTCTGGTGGACCCCAGCCATAAACAAACTATACAATAGAAGGAGAAAGCTACTACATGATAGAGCAAAATCCCAAAAAGGGAAGGCATCTCTGATCAGTATTAGCAAAAAACTACGGGCACTCATAAAATCTTCTAAGGCCAGCTTCGAGAGAAAAATTGCACAGGACACTAAGGATAATCACAAGGCTTTCTTTAGTTATGTGAGGAACCTGGGGGGGAATTCCCAGATATGCTCAGAATTACTCCAAAATGACAAAAAATACATCAAACCCACAAACATTGCCAACTTCCTAGCTGACAGGTTCAGCGCAAACTCACCCCCCCACCAAAAGGGCAAATATCTATCCCAGCAGAGTGCTGCCCCCCTGACATCTCAGATGCTCAGGTAAAAGCCGCCCTCTCCAAAGCAAAAAACACAGCATCAATGGGACCAGACGGTGACCCGGGCTGCGTCCTACATGAACTCCAAGAAGAGCTAAACCCAAACATAAAACTACTGCCCAATCTCAGTCTTACTACAGGATATGTACCCAAAGAGTGGCGTACAGCAACAGTGGTCCCTCTCCACAAAGGTGGTGCCTCAACAGATCCTGGAAACTATTGCCCCATAAGCCTGACTAGCTTGGTCTGCAAAGCTATGGAAAGGATCATCATGGACCTCATAAATAAAGATATTGGGGACCTACAGACACTGGATCCTACCCAGTTCGGCTTTGTTAAGGGCAGATCCTGCCTCTTAAACCTGGTCGATTTTTTTGAAACAGTCACCAAGGCCATTGACGAGGGGAAGGTGGTCCACACAGACTACGTGGACCTCGCAAAAGCCTTCGGTACAATACCCCACTCGGGCATTATAGATAAGCTCACCAGCTTAAATATAAACCCCTATGTCACTAGATGGGTTGCAAACTGGCTCAAGGACAGAACCCACATGGTTAGAATTGCTGGAGCCATGTTAGACTCCAAACCAGTTACAAGTGGCGTCCCACAAGGCTCAGTCCTGGGACCTCTCTTGTTCGGTATATATTTCTCAGAGGTACAGGCCAACACGGAAGGACTGTGGCTGACCAAGTTCGCAGATGACTGCAAACTGGGTGCCATAATCAACTCTCCAGCCGACACAAGCATCCTCCAAAAGGGCCTCATAGAAACAGACAACTGGTGCCAGAGCCATGGCCTCAAGCTAAACGCCAAAAGTGTATAGTCATCCCCTTTGGCAAAAACAAAGTGCCCACAAATTACCACATAGGTGGTAATCCATTAAGTACAGAAGAAGTAATTAGGGACCTGGGGACCCAAGTTGATAGCAATCTCTCATTTGACAACCACTTGGCCAAAGTGGTTAGAAAAACATTTTATATAGCCCACCTAATCATGAAGGGATTCACATCTAGATCAGGGGAGGTCATCGTGCCTCTTTACTCATCCCTCATCAGGCCCATAATTGAGTACAATGCCCCTTTTGGGATGTACCTTACCAGACACCTGCAGCAACTGGAAAGACCCCAAAAGTAACTCACCAGGAGGATCAAAGGGCTCAAACTGATGCTATATGCTGCCCGGTTAAAGAAACTCCAGCTCTACTCAGTGGCATACCGCCTGCTCAGAGGTGATCTGTGCCTGACGTATAAAGCCATGTCCAACCCGGAATTAATGGACATGCTGCACCTCAGAAAATCCAAATCCCATCGAGCTACGCACTCGAGAGACTTGAACCTCAGCACTGAAATAAATAGGACATGCTGGAGGGACAGATTCATAACCCAGAGGCTCCCTTCACTCTGGAATAAAATCCCAGTCCAGGTTAGGCAGAGTCCCTCATTGACTCTCTTCAAGAGGAATCTTGATGAGTGGATGGGAGATCGTAGGTTTACCCCGGGTATCACTTCTGTGTCACTGTTAGACAGAGGCACAGTATACCAACCTCAAAAAAGGGCATAGCAAAATTAATTTAAAATGGGTGGCGAAAGCCAAACACACTCTGGCTAGGCTTATAAATGCCCTAGGGCAGATAGCCTAGTATGAACCTATGAACCTATGAACCTATAATCAAGGTATTTAGTGGGGTGGAAAGAAAGGTAGTGGTTGGATGGGGTGGGTGATATTAGAGTGGGAGTTGCAAGGGCATAGCCAGCATGTTTTTAGGTGCACTTTTAGTAAAGTTTTGAAGTGGGTGCATGATGGTATGGAAGTAATTGTGGGTGGGATGGAGTTCCATCATTTGGCTATGGCACAAGAGAATAGTGCTTCACCAGCAGAGTTATTGGCTTCAGTGATCTGCAAGTAACTTTTGTTGCTGGATCTTAGTGGTCTGGTGGTGCGATAGGGTTGGAGTAGATTCTGGAGGGATGGGACATCTAGTGGATGGTTTACTAGTTTGAGGGTGAGTGAGAGCTGATACCATTGAAGGAGGTGAGGGAGTTCAAGCCAGTCCAGTTCAGCAAGTGAGAGACAGTGGTGACTACGGTAGGATGCCCCTGTGGCGAATCTGGCGATTTTGTTGTAGCAGGTCTCTAGCTTGTTTGGATCACATTGCCTTAGGTTGGTATATACTGGAGAGGCATAAAGTAGGGTGGAGATAAGGTGGGAATTTGCTATTGAAATCTTTGCTGCTTTGGTGAGAATTTTCTTATTTCTGTATAACGTTCCTAGTTTTTTGTGGACTTCTTTTATGGTCATGGATATGAGAATGTCAACATTTTAGTTTATTGTCTATTTCCACTCCTAGCAATTTGGTGTGTTCAGTTGGGGATATAGTGGTGTTGTCTTTTGCTGTGATGTTAAAGTGAGAGATGTTTTGAGTATGTTTGGTGGGTTGGAAGATGAGTAGTTTAGTTTTCTTTGGGTTGAGTATTAATTGGGCATCGGATAACCAAGTTTCAACAGAGGAAACGGCTTCCTGTGTGATATTTTGCAGTTTGGGTAGGGACTGGGCTGAGCAGATGATGGTTGAGTCATCTGCGTATAACATATGGATTGATGCCTAGTTGAGAGAGTTTATCTATTATGTCTGGGTGGGGAATAGTGTTGAAGGCTTTGGCCAGGTCAAGGTAGGCAGTGTGCACTGTCTTCCTCTTACCCATGGCTTTGGTGACTGTCTCAAAAAAGTCGACCAAATTTAACAGACATGACCTCTGCTTGACGAAGTCAAACTGTGTGGGATCGAGTGTTTGGAGGTTGACAATATCCATATTTATGAGGTTCATCATAATCCATTCCATGGCCTTGCAGATCAGGCTACTTAGGCTGATGGGTCTATAATTTCCCAGATCAGTGGAAGCTCCACCTTTGTGTAAAGGGATGACAGTGGCTGTACTCCACTCAGCTGGGACAAAACTGGTACTCAGGCTTTGGTTGAATAGGGTGCCTAATGGTGCTACAAGTTCCTGCCTGAGTTCATGTAGGATGCAGCATGGGATGTTATTGGGTCCCATGGAGGCTGTATTTTTTGCATTTGAGAGAGCAGTGATGACCTGATCCCTAGATATAAGGGAAAGGGAGCAGGAATGGGAATGTCCTGATTTACTGATGGGGGGACAGAGGGGTGAAATTTTCACTGAATCTGTCAGCCAGCAAGTTTGCTATATCTATGACATTTGTATATGTGGTGTCCTTGACCATTAGTTCTAAACAGATCTAGGTGCTACCTTTGAGATTGTGGACATCTGTGAAGAAGGCGTTATGATTGTCTCTAGTAGATGTGGCCAATTTGGACTCAAAGGTTGCTTTGTAGGATTTCACTAGTGCTCTTATTTGCATGTTAAGGCTAAGGAGAGATTGCTTCCAATTGGGTACCTGCTCCTTCTTGGTTCTGGTCAGCAATTTTTTTTCTGTTATAGAGTTTGTTTATTGCAGATGTCCACCAGACAGGTTTACTCTTCCTTGCGGAGGTGGATTTAGTCCTGTCAGGTATTCCTGATTCCATGCATCTATATAAATGTTTGTATAGTAATTTGGTATAGTTTTGGATACTGGTGCCATTTCCAAGTGAGGGGGAGGGGGCTGTGAAGCTGGTTATACCATCCCTCAGGAGGATGTAATAAGCTTTGGAAAAGTTTTTTGATTGACTCTAGCTAGAGGGAGGTCGGGGGAGATGGTGAATTCAAACATTACCGCTTTATGGTCAGATCCTGCAAGGGAGGATGATACTGCAGGGATGTTGCAGTGGCTACTCATGTTGGTTAATACCAAGTACAAGATATTATTAACTCTTGTGGGGGTATTGACTAGCTGTTCCAAAGCATTTGCATTTACAAAATCAAGGAATCTCTGGGTATTTGTGTTCTGGCAAGAGTAGTTCTACCAGTCTATGTTTGGGTAGTTAAAGTCATCCAGGATCAGGGTAAAGGGTTGAACATTGATAGACTGGAAGAGGTCTAGATAGGCAGTTTGGGCATCTTGGGTCAGATTTGGGGGCCAGTAGCTAGCCATTATTTGTATAGGGGTCTTGTCAATAGTTAACTAAACCTGGAGTATCTCCTGTGCGTCATACTGTTTGATCAGCCTGGAGGTGTGTATGTCTTTAATATATATTGAAACTCCACCTTTTTTGGCTTTACTACCCACAGTTTGGGGTCTGAATGTATGATAGGATGAGTAACCAAGTAAGGCTGGGGTGCTGTCTGCAGCTTTGAAACAGGTCTCTGTGATCACACAGATGTCAGCATTTTCCAGGTTTAGGAATGCTTGCAACGTGTGCAGTTTCGTGTTTAGACTCCTAGCATTTAGCAGCATGACCTTTAATTTGTGTTTTGTTGAAATTTTTATGTTGGTAGTTTTAACCTCATCACTTTTCCTAAAAAGGCACTGTAGGGAAGACAACAGCCTTTGCCAGAATCCTGAAGCCCAGATGAGACAGATGCAGGTTATCTCTGGGAAAGCATAGTGGTCTGTTGATCATATCTTTCCAGGCTGTTAGGTACTGGATCCTCCTGGAATGACACCAGAAACTAAGCCAATTGTTAAAGTCAATAATTTTCTGTTTGTACTCAGGCATCATTCTGGGTGATAGTAGAATGCTGCTTAAGGCTAGGGACATACTTGCCTGGGACACATATTCAGCGAGTTCAAGCATGTCTCTCTTCATATAGTCCAGAGAGGTATGTCTCAAGTCATTCACACCAGCATGGACTATGACAGAGTCATAACAGTACCTGTTGAACTGTGTTATGACTACTCAAAGGGAGAAATGAACAACAAGGCAGGAGTAGAAGAGAGGACTTCAGTCAACCAAAGAGAAAGTGATAAAAAAGGATGGGCAGATTAATTATCTGGCAGGGTAGGATGAAATGTGCACATTGGACAGTATGAAACATATATGCACCAAACAGCCATGGGGGAAGGATTCTACCCTAACTTTTTTGCTAATTGTGCACAGACAATAAGGGATGGACTAGAGATAATAGAGCTGGGAACTACAATGTCACTACATAACCAGAAAACAAGGCATGCTGTATGGAAGAAGGAAATATAAAAAGAGATGAGGCAGAACTAACCCATGGAATGAAAGAGGGTGGATGGCTGGACATATGGAGGGAAAGGTATTCAAGTGAGAGGGAGTACTTAATTCAAGTAATGGAAAAGATCTAAATAAAGACAAAACCCATACAAATCATGCAGCAGTGAAACATAAGGTAAGTATGCAAAAATAAAAACAGTAGGCATGAACAGGTCTAGCAATAGTAAGCATCCTGTCTGTTTCCCTTCTCTGTCCTTGTCTCTTCAGATACTATTCTTTTTATGAGTGTTTCACTTTCTAGAAAGAGGAGCTGGCAGAAGAAGTCAGACACAAATTAATAATGTCTGTAGAAAAGGAGGGAATAAAGTTTCATTCTGGCTTACATGCAAACAACTCCATGATAATATCAGAAGATGTGGCTGCAGCAGTGGAAATTAAAAGAGAGACATTTGAGAAGTTCAGGGAAATAGTGGGGCTCAGTAAGAAGAATAAAATGTCATTGTTGGTCAGATTAGGAAAAGGGAGTGGCAATGGGAGGAATGGGCAACATAAAAGGGGCACAATTCCCAAATGCCTAGAGCTCTATGTTGGGAATACAGTGAGAGAGAAAGAGAGAGAGAGAGAGACAACAGGGAGAACCTAGAGCAAACAGGAAAAAAGTTAAGGGGTGGTCTCCAGAGAGGGGGTGAAAAGGCTTATACATTACTAGGGAGCATCAGTGCAGCTGATGATAATACTACCTTGACCTTCTCTGCAACATACAACCCCCCCCCCCCCCCGGGGGACAAAAGGCTACAGCAAATGGAAAAAGACATAGAGGAATCCTCAATAAATGCAATAGTAAAGAGCAAACAAGAAAAACATGAGAACGAATAGGCAGATGGGAGCTGTATGCACTGATATGTAACATCATTTACGGACAGAAACAGAAGAGAAGAACGTTAAGCAAAATCAGTAAGGAAGAAGGAGATGTGAAAACACTTACTAAAGGACCTAAATGGAGTAGCACTAAAAGAACTGGGATGCATGAACTGGGTGAATGAAACCACAAAATGATATGGGGAACAGAAGGGTGGGGGGGCAAAAATAAGGAAGAACATAAATCAATTGGGAGAAGTGGGACAACTAAAGAGGAAGATTTGATGTGCACAGAAAAGAATACTGAGTACCAAAGCTAAAACCATCATCACTCCAAAGAGGAAGGGTGTAAAAAATAAAAAAACAGTACGGGAGCAAGGACTGTACAAAGGGTAACTGTGCAGAAAAAAAAAAAAAAAAAAAACAATAAAATAAAAAATTAAATGTCTTTCACTAATTTTAAGGGATTTCAAAATGAATGATATTATATGGATTTTGCTGAAGGACCTTTTAGGGCTTTTTAAACTTGTCTTCCAAGGAAGATCTGTTTTCTGCATCAGAAGGTGAACAGCGAGACTGCACCTCACAGCTCTCCTATCCTCTCCTGTTTGGTTATTTAAAAATCAGAATATGATGGAAATATTTTTCAGATTCCCTGTTGGAGGAGATTTAATTTTCTGTAAATGTTTAAAAAATACAGATCTGTTTAATGGGCGGGAGGAAAATTTTCAGAGACACAGAACAGGTATTATGATCTTCTTAGTGTTGAGCCCCTCCAGCCCCTGTCAAGTTTCCCAGTCCTTTGGGCTTTGAAGGATGATTTCAGCTCTGTATGTTCTCCAGCTGCACAACCCACTGCACCCAAGAAGCATAATAGGTGCTATAAAGCATATGAGTCTCCCAAATATCTCTTCAGCAATCCATTAGCTGAGGCTGCTGTTATCACCAGTGCAAAGATGGTACTTCCTCCAATCCAGTCCCTAATGTAAGGATAGTAGGGGATTTGATGTATATAAAGAAGGTATATGCTTCATCAGTCCTAGCCTTCAGAGTTCAAATGCCATATCCATATGGCTAAATACATATTTTCTATTTTTTCAGATATGCAAGAAATTATTTCAACCTTGCCTTTTTCAGATGCAAATATTGTCTCCTTTCAGACTGGGTTCTTCTGCCCCAGAGGTCACAAAACATTCAGTTAAGTGCTCCTGTGGTGCAATAAATACAGTCTCTGCAGCAGCAGCCACTGCATCTGTAATGCATAGGCAAGCCTGGCTTAGGTTACCAATATTCTCCGAGGATGTAAAATCCCACATTCTCAATGCCCCCTTAGCAAATGACCTTTTTCATAGCTCCTCAGATGAGGTCCTACACTGTTTAGAAGAAAAGGATAAATTAATGTTATGCAGTAAAACAGATCTTTTTTCAGCAGTCCCTTTAATCCTGGACCTTTCTTCAGGAAACCCTTCAAGCAAGGTCAGCAGAAATCAGGTAACAGCAATGTAAAACACACAGGCAAGGGGAGCCCAAAAAGAAGAGGAATGGTCACTACGGTCATTCCCACTGCAGAAGTAAGGCATGAATAAATAAGTGATCCTTCCCTTCCTTCTCCTTTTCATCCTGGCTGTCCTCAGAAAATAGCAGACAATCTGTCTCTTTCTCTGCACTTCTGGAAACAAATAGTAGAAGAACCTTGGATACTAATAATAATTCAGAAAGGGCTACAAGTGTCAATGTGACTCCATCTCATTGGAGCCAGAAATCCAAATCCTTTGAAAAAAACAGAGATTTATTCTCTCTGAACCTTTCAGAAATGCTAGCTCAAGGGCTTATTGAAGCCATTATTCTTTCCCAGCAAGGAAATGGCTTTTACACCTGGATTTTCTGCTATCCAAGAAAGAAGGCACATGGAGGCCAGTTCCAGATCTTTCTGTTCTGAATTCTTTTCTAATAATTCTAAAGTTCAAAATGTTTATCCTACAGTCTCTGTTTATCCTTTTTCCAGTCCAGTATTTTCTAGTAACCCTGGACTTCAAGGATGCATATCATCATATTCCAGTGTCTGGAATACATTTTCAAGTTATATCCTTACCTTTCGTAGTTTCCATAGCTCTAGGAATAGTTACAAAATGCTTACTCCCTATTAGTAGTACACTTCTCTAAGGTCAAGCCTAAAGCATCCCCCAGTACCTCAGTAGTCAGAGACTCTGCAAAGGCCAATTTACTAAAACTGAGTAAAGACAGAGTTAAATTTGAAAACTCCCACTACCTTGATAACTCCAGTGCTTATGCAGAATCCTTTACTGCCTGTTTCTATGCATGCATAAATAGGTGCATAGATGCATATGTCTCCTGCAGAAATAACTGAATTTCTAAATGGAACCCTAGCATAAATAGTGTCTGAGAAAAAAAAAACTCATTGCAGGTAAAAACGCTCTAAGTAAGCTAAACAAGGAACGTTAAACACTGATCAAATCAACCAAAGCCAGATATGAGGTAAGAATAGCCACACAGGTAAAAGATACCCACAAAGCCTTCTTTGACTATGTTAGAAACCTCAGCAACAATGCCCAACACTGTGCAGAGCTAATACTGAATGATACCACCAACTCAGAGGACACAGCCAACCTACTACTAGATAAATTTTGCACAAATATCACTTTCTTTTCCTACCAACATTCTCAAATCACACATCGTCCAAGAACAAGTCCTCAGGGCACTATCCAAGACCAGGAACACTGCTTATTTGGGGCCAGATAACATACCAGAATGAGTACTGGCTAGCCTGAAATAGACCTGTCAATCCCCCCTACAGAAATGATTCATTATCAACCAGCAAACAAGTTATGTGCAAGGTAAATAGAGGACAGCAATTGCCATCCCCAGCTAAAACGTGGAACATGGACTGACCCAGGTAATTATAGACCCATAAGTCTGATGACCCTCACCTGTAAGAGTCTGAAAAGGATCATTGCAGAATTAATAAATGAGGATATAGGTAATCTACAAATAATTGATCATAGCCACTATGTTTCTTTCTAGGGCAGATTCTGCCTACTCATTCTGGTTGACTTTTTGAGAAGGTTACTGAAGCAATGGTTGAGGAAAAATCAGTATATACAACCTTACTGAGGCATTCAATGCCATTCTATACTCAGATATTGTTAATAAAATTTCTCCTCTAAATGCTAATCCATATGTAACTGTGGATAGTAAATTGATTGACAGAACCCAATAAATTAGGGTGGGTGGCTCCATCTTCTCCAGAAGACCTGTCACCAGTGGTGTACACCAGGCCTCTGTCCTTGGGGTACTTCTCTTTGGCAACTGCTTCTCAGAGGCCAGAGCCAATGCTATGGGCTTATGGTTGACCAAGTTTGCTGAGGACTATAAATGAGGTGGCGTTATTAATTCACCAGAAGACACCAAGATCCTCCAAGAGGGCCTTTACCAAAGAAAGAGCTGGTGTCAAAATTGTGGACTAAAATTACATGCCAAAAATGTATTCTAGTATCCTTCAACAAGTATGATGTCCCCTGTAACTTTTGTATTGATAACACACCCCTAAAAATTATTCCAGTAGTTAGGTTCTTGGAAACCTATGCAGGTAGTTAATTGTCCACTGATCACTATGTACCCACTAGTGTTAGAAAGCCTTTTTGAGCAGTTTATTAGTAAGGGTAGAGCATCTAGGTCAAGATATATGATCATTTCACTGTAGTTGGCACTGATTAGGCTGATCCTTGAGTATAATGCCCCCTTTGCACTTGATGTGACTTGAATAACCACAATGTTCTCTTACCAAGAAAATCAAGGAACTAAATTATAACTGTACTGATAACTCTATTGGTACCAGCACCATCAAAACCAGAAACAGTACCTACTCTCTCCCTCCTCCTCCTCCTGCACAACCCACTTAACATGTTCCTTTGCCTTTCCCTTGTCTGCTCTTTCTTTCCCATTTCCCCCTTTCCAAATTTATCAAAGCTCTAATGTGCTATCCATAGACAGACTCCTTCTGAGTTTGGATACGTTTGGATAAGCCGCAGGCCAGCAGCAGTGAGCCCCAACCAGTGTAAGGTCTTACAGAAAGTCTGCAGAGATCTGTGCAGATCTGCTCTTCAAACTGCTTCTTAAAAATCAACAACAGCAATTGAGAATTTATGTACATATATACTTTTCAGACATAAATCAACTAACCTCAAATTATTTTACACAGATTCAGATCTATGACAGTGTACTGGGTACTGCACTGAAAAGCTGAGAACATCTAACACTAGCATGGCTTGCTTGTACTTTGCTGGTTTAAATATAGGCACTGGGGCACAATTTGCAGATTCTCTTTACACTTCTCTAAAGAGAGTGGCTGAACACAAACCAGTCTTTATGTTCTCTAACTACAAAATCTCAGACTAGCTAAAATATTACAAAAATGTGAATATACACTTAAAGACAATGACAAACTAAAGGGATACCAAGTAAAGATGAACATAGATATTTTCATCACAGAGACAGTGTTGAAAATGAACTGTACAAACATTTAGATGTGGCTACTAAAGACAGATAATCAGGACCTAACTTTGTGGCTTTCACCCATGATGACTCTATCCAGGTCTAAGAATTATTTGAAGATACAAAGAGTGTTAGCAGGGGGGCTGCAAGCAAAAACGGTTATGAGAGAAAGACACCACTGTCTAGCAGTTGATATCAATCTGTGAAATCAGAGGTGCAAAAGTATTCTAACACTTAGAGCTTTGATACAGATATTATCAGACAGAGCTTCGTTATGACTGTGGAATGGTTAAAAACTGTCAAAATCACTGTGTCCTCCTGTAATTCTAAAGATTTTATTTGGAAGAAGTTCAGCAATAATATTTAAGTGCATTAACTCCAGACCAGAAAACCTGCGTTCCATCAGTAGCCCAGCTGTAGGAGAAGGTAGCCAGAGAGGAATAAAAGTGAAAAGACATTTATGGCTCACCCATCTAAAGAGGAAGGGGGTCCACAGATTGCTACTAAGTAATGGACCACTTAAGTCATTTGAAGACTCATCTCTGCAGTCCTTATGGTACACCCGAGTACTTCTCCACACTATCAATGAGGGATCGGAGGATTAGATCTAGGGTAAATTTTTAGTTTACCTTCCCCTCATCTAAGTTAGATGTGAAGTTAGTGAAGGATTTGCTTAGCTTTACATAAAACAAAAGTTTGTTCCAGAGTTGGGGGTTATTTTTGAGAGAAATTCAACATATGTCATTCCAACAAGTCTCATTTATGTTGAAATATAAATTTAGATTCTTTTATCTTATATGTGCCACTAACATTTTTTGTGAATATGCAGTAGATCATTTAGGGCTGGATCAGTTACAGTTTTCTAGGCCAGATACAGATCATCACATAGGAGTTTATAGGAGACACTAGAGGCAAACTAAAGGGTAAAAAAGTCACCATAGACAAACCATTCTGTAAAACTGCAAGAGAAAGACAGCCAAGCTAGAATCTTCACTGTATAGTACCTTAAATTTCATGTAGTGGAGGTCCATAGGATATATGCAAATGGTACCTTAAGGACATAACAGTGTTTGAGCTACATGGCTTCTTAATGCCCCTGTCTTTTTACTTTTTAGGTCTTTAAGGGTACAGCTAGGCCAATAAAGCCAAATCCCTTCATCCAGGCATACCTCTCAAATATACTGATTTTCACAGAATGTCTAGATTTTTGCCTCATATTTTTGGTCCATTTTTCATAAAATTGTGTCTTTTCTGGAAAATTATAATAAAATCATTAATGACTGAAATTAGAAAATAATGACAGAAATTTGACTTTCAGATTCCTATCCTTCAGAAAACTTGTGCTAATGCAAAACCTGTTATTTTATCAACCTCCTAAGTTTATAAGAGCAATATTTGAAAACTGTAATTATTTTGGGGCCTTTGTCCCACTTCTATTTATGGTTTTGTCCAGATTTCTTGCTATAAGAGGTTAAGAGATATGCATCCAGGCCAGTAACGCCAAATCCCTAGCTGATAAGGTCAGAAAAAGACTGAACCATGGCATGTCTACAGCAAGTGGGGTTTGGCTTTACTGGCCTGAATTTATCCATAAAAACTTAAAATAAAAGGTAAAAAGTCATGGACATTAAGAAGCCGTGTAGCTGAAACATTGATATGTCCTTGCGAGGTAGTTTGCATATATCTGACCAACAGGTTCATTAGAGGTCTCCCAGTTTGAAAACTAAACAAAAAAAAAATGAAAAACACCAGTAAAAGCTCACAATTTGAGTAAAATTCAGCTACTGACTAGTAATTACACTGCCTGAATGCCAGCAAAAAAAAAAAAAAACATTTGGAAAAAAGTAAGATAAAATCTACAAGAAAAAGTGAAGAAAAGCTTTATCTGGGAAGAATCTAGCAGTGGTTCAGCAAAAAGCAGTTCAAGTTTCATCTTTACAGGATATATAAAGTCAATTAAGAAAAATCTGGAAAAAAATAGAATATATTTTAACTTGTTATTTAGATGAACTGATTAAAACTGCAAAAATCAGAGGCTGAAATGAAGAAGAGTGTGGCTGAGCATGTGACTTTTAAAAAGAGTTTTTAAAAAAGAGAAAACAGAAACATGCATTGAAACCTAAGATTTTCTGCTGTACCAGTATGAACTGCATTACTTTTCTGAAAATACAAATAAGCAACTGGACTTGCGTCCGACAGTAGAATTTCTTACTTGAAAGAGCACAAAATGTATGCTCTAGACCTTGAAAAAGCAGATAAGACCTATATTAGTAAAGATGCAATCATACTAGCACAGAGAGTTGATCTTGACAAAACTGTGAAAAGTATTAAAAATTGGAAAAAGTAGAGTGCTTGTGGTAATTATTCACTGTACACTAGGCACAAGACAAACAAATTTATCCAGACAATCAGGGAGTGACAATAGGCTGGTATGAAATATAAGCCACTGTATCCAACTGTCTTCTAAATATTTTCCTGGAATTTCAATGACACTTCTGGAAACAGAACAGGTTAAAAAGGAACAGAATTCAAGCATCAGAGACTGAGCCAGCAAGCAGAAGGGTAATCTACTTCTCATTCTTCTGACAATACCAAAGCCTGTAGAGAGATGTTGCTAGTGTTACATGTTCCATTGCTGCAAAGATAAATGCTCAAGTGACAGCAAACAAGCACAAAAGAGGACTAGGCCTGCTTCAGTGGTATTTCTTTTAATGTTTGTTTTGTTGAGTTACTTTGTTACCACTTGGCTCATCATGATGGCAACATTTTTGTCTTTCTTCAACACAGTATTTGAGCCTGCTTCAGTGGTATTTCTTTTAATTCTGTTTTTCATTTAACTTGAACTTCTTGGGAAATGGAATCTATCAGGAACAAGACCACCAGCATTGTGAAATTAATAAATACATAGGAGACTATTATGCACCAATCCCATTAGATATTGGACTAGATATGTAAAATGCAAGAAATACCTGAGGAAGACTGGAATTTGTGTTAAACTGGTGGGTGATCTGAAAAGCTAAAAACTACTTTGCCATTAATGTTTAGAAGTACACTGAAGGAGCTAAAAAGTAACTGTAAGTAAAACCGTTTTATTCTTAGTAATATTTGTACAAAACTTCATGATGTAAATTGCATGTTATGTTGTAAAACAGCTTTGTATAGAATATGTAGTCAGGGTTGTTTTAAATGTGAGGTATGGGAGTGTTACCAGTGACTGATGTATATGCTCATAAGGTCATAGGTTCATTTGTTAAGTACTAGGCAGTCAGTCTGCAGACCATTTTAAGCCCAGACGAAAAACTCCATTCAAAATTTCCATCTAGAGTCAAGGTGAGCAAGACAAGATAAACTGATACAGACTTTGAGGCTGCTCATCCAATTATCAAAGTTTATCTTGAAGGTGGCAAGGCTGCTACTTTGCTTGACATATAGTGAAAGTTTGATCCAGAGGTGAGGTATATCTTGAGATATGAAACTATCCCACCATGTCTTGCAAAATATCTGTAAACTGGATTTGAACCTTGTATTATGTGTGTTAAGTATGATGTTGTGATCCGGGGGTGCTAGGTAATGCAAATATGTTTTAATAATATTATTTGTAAAATGAAGACAATTCCTTCTGTTTTTACAGAGGTGGATGTCTAGACTAATATCCTTAATCTAAGCTAAGCATATTTAAGTAAATATACTTGAAAAATAAGACATAATTATGAAATGCATGGAAAATAGCAGTTCATTTTTGTATCTGCATTAATTAGCTATTTTTCGATTAGCAAATATTTGAGTTGTTGACAAGAAGTCTCTCACTGGAAGCAATTAATCATGATATATTTGGGCACTAAGTTTTGAGTGAAACCTACAAAGATTCATTCATGCATTTACAAAGTAATTAGCTGTTTTTTCCACAACCAATTGCTTTTACTTGGAGACAGGCAGTTTGCAGGTGCAAGCAATTAAGAGTGACAGGTCAGAACAGTATGTGATGAGTAGAATGCACAAGGCACAATTGAAGTAATATGTAAACATATACTGGCAAGCAACTCAATGAAAAGTAAATTAAATTTTAAACTGCAAAAAGTGAATATGTTATACAAGTAATTGCCTCCACAGAAGCCATATAATTTTAATACCTTTAATGTAATAGTACACAGTTTAATGCACTTATTTAAAGGTATGGCTAAAATGTAATGTTTACCTAAAGCATGCAAGCTGATTTTCACATCAGGGTGGGAATGAAAGATAAAAAAGAAAAGGCAACAGCCAGTGTTAAGTCAGAACACATGCTTAAATATGCTCTTTAGCATGGGTAACTTTCACTTTAGAATAGGTAATACCTGTGATTGTAGCTGTCAATTTTTGGGCACCTGCCATTATGTGCAGATGTAAGCTTTGGTTTTGGAAAATGTATTCAGTTTTGTGTGTATTGAAAGGGGATGGGGGTTCTGAAAATCTGTTTAATTGTTTTTTTCTTTGAGTGTCTTTACTGAAGCAAAAAGTATTGAAAATCTGACATGGTTTCAAATGGAAATAAGAAGCAAATACATAAGAGATCAGCTTGCCAAGCAGCAGTGTATCCTCATCATCACCATCAGCAGCATCAGGAGCACCATCATCATCATCATCATCACCAACAGGAAATATATATTCAAAAATGTCATGCATAATAGTTGGGAGTTGTATATTTTTTATAATAGTGGATACTCCATCAATATTAACATGGAATGTAAATGATCTGATAGTTGTATACAAAAAGCAAAGGGTATTGAATTATATTAAGATATGTGGGATGCTAATGGCAATTTTACAAGAGGTGCATTTAGATAAAAATGAGCATTTTAATGTTTTGGAGAAAACAGATTTCAGGATAGACATTTAGCAATATATCAAGGACAAAGGAAAAGGAGGTAATAATAATGATTGACACTGGGGCTCCAATGGTGATATGAGAAGAAAAAACACAGCAATTGTTGATTTGTGGTAGTAAGAGGTTATTGCTAGGCAAGGAGAATCATGCTGACATGTATTTATATTACTTCTAAAACTACAATTAAAGCACTTTATAGAATTTGGGGGGTGTATGCTTTCACCATAAATAACTATTTACAGGTGTGGGACTAAAACCTGATTTACTATATATGTACATACTATATTTTTATATTTACTATATATGTATATGCTTTATATGTACAGCCATGTTAAGAGAAAATAAGGGACTCTGAAGTTCAAGAATATAATTGTTATGCTAATTTTAAAAAGTTAGTTTTATTTGCATATGATATTTTGCACATGATATGTTTGGAAAATGTCATTTTGGTGTTGTAGAATATTTGCACCCTGACATGAACTGGTTAAGAAAAACCCCTATTTATGAGGACAAGATAAAATTAAGTATTCAGGTGTATGGGCTAACAAGGATTCCATTATGGCAGTTAAGGATATGTCAGAAGAGACCAAAGAAAACAATACAAAAATGAGAAACTGGAAGCTCTTACTTATGGATATGGATAGCAAGATACAAGCAGTAAACTACTTTTAGTCCCTTTAATTTTATATACAGTTCAATTATTAATCTGAAAAAAAGTTGTATATAATTAACAAAGAGTTGAAGGAATTTATTTGGGAGGAGATCAGGGCATGAGTTGAGTGGGATAAGTTGATTCCCCTCTTAGATCAAGTTTGTTTAGCATTACTTATTTGAAGTGATACTTGAGACTTATACGTTTAAGTCTCATGCACATAACACATGTAGAAGCATGGGATTCAAATTGAAAAGGCATGATGATGAAACAGGCGATAGTCTGAGAAATAAAGAGAGAGTAGAATTTTAAATGCAGGTCTTAAGGATGAAAGCAACCATACAGAACAGTTTATTTGATATTTCAAGAAGTGGGATTCAAACACCTCCAGGGCCAGTCTGAGCCTTGATCCATAATACCTAGTATCAAGACAAATATCACAGTAACTAAAAGGTAGTGGATAACAGGTGTTGAAGTTAACTTTGCAAAAAATATTTAAATATGCTATTAGGATATTTTGATTTTGGATAATAAATTTTGGTTGTATTTTCAATAGAAAACATTCTGCAGCTAACTGAGACTTTACACTTTCAACTTCTGCTAAAGCTCTGAAAAACTGTATAATACTGTTGAGATTAGATTCAGATGATTCTGCAGAACAAGACACTGTTTTTATTCACAACTCTTGTATTACTGGAATTCATACAAGTATCAACAAACAATAAATTTCCATTTATTTGTCTTCAGAGATTGATTCTATTATAGTGGTCTCTTGTGTTCTGCCTGATAATAATGGCTTTATTTTTAAACTGACTTTGAGTTACAGCAGATTAACAATAATTTAAACAATTCCTTCATATGTGGTCAAATGTAAAGACTTTAAATGTGTTTAGTAAAGAAATACAGGATTAATTTCAAAGTAATGATAACAGAAGTAAGTCACACTGTGCTTTGGAACCCTTTTAAATAATATATAGTTGTGAGAATCCATAGCTGGTGGGCAAAAATAAAGGAATGAGGCAATGTCCTGGCTAAAATACAAGATGAGTTAAATATAACAAAATTAAAATGCCAAAAAATATTTTTGTAGACTTAGTCATGGTCAATCAGAAATCCCAATTTTAAATCACAAATTAGCAACAGCTCTAAAATTAAACTGAAGTAATAGTGCTTGGTATTTCCAAAAGACCTTCATAAATTAATGATTAGATCTAAGATTACTTGAAGTTACAAAAATGATATCAGTACATACCTCTCAACCTCTTAGAGTATGAACAGTACTACAAGAACAGTAACCTGACTAAGGAAACTACCCACCAGCTCCCTGAAAGGCTCGGGTTTTTTATTAAGGCAGTTAAACTTGGGCATAGGTACATTCCAGTAACTAATACCTGAAACTCACCTTCCTGGAAGGACAAGAACAGTAACCTAACTAAGGAAACTACCCTCCAGCTCCCTGAAAGGCTCGGGTTTTTTATTAAGACAGTTAAAGTATGTGTTGTTCTAGATATTAGACCATTGTATCACTAATTTCAGTTCTAAGAACCCCTGTTACACTAGGCAAGTTCCCCAATTAGGATAGCCAGCAGCCTACCACCCCCCAGCTTTCCTGTCCTGATCTTTGTTTTTTGAAAGCTCGTAAACATCCAATTCTTTCTGCTTTTCAAAGTAATCTAACTCCCTCTCTCATAGCCTGCTAACCTTGTACATGAACTTTTCAGTCACACTCTCCTACTGCCCACTAGGTGGCGCTTTACCACTCCTAGTCTGACCTTACCCCATTTCAAGTTTTTCTCTATCAGACCCCACTACCCTGTCTCTTTTTTTTCTCATTTCCTCTCCTCATACACATCCTTCTTAAACACCTCCCACCCTTTTCCTTCAACTTACCTTCTATACTCTACCTCTCTGTCAGGTAGATCTTCCTTATTCTAGTCTCTTAACTTACCTTTTCTTCTTCCTCACTTTCTACATCTCTTGCTCAATTCTCCCACTCCACTGATTGTCTTCCTTAGCAGTTCACTCTCTTGTCCCTGCTACCTGGTCCTTTTACATTCTATAGCCTTATCCCTTTATTTTCACTCTCTTCTACAGTGCTTCATCCACTTATTATTTTTTCCTTACTTCTCCTATCTTGTTGAACTCACCATCTATCTCTCTATAATTACCACTGCCCCCCTCCCACTTCTACTGCTCCCTCTCTCTTAATATCTAACCTAACAACCTCTTCTACAGTGCTACAACCACTTATTTTTCTTACTTCTCTTCTCTTATCTTGTTGAACTTGCCACCTACCTCTCTACATCTATCACTGCCCTCCCCCTCTTACACTGCGCTATCTCTTGATATCTAACCTAACACTCCTTATCTCGCAACTTCTTGTCCACCACCCTATGTATGGTTTACTCCCCTCCCCCTCTGCCCTCGAGCAATCTTACACCTTATAAATATAGCCCGTGGGCAAGGACGCCATCTTTTCCCCTGCTTTCCACATGGCTGCTGTGCACTCCATTTGGGCTCTTACCTAGTAAGTGTTTCCATTCTTTTTCTCATATGACACTGATTTATGCATTGTCTGACTATTTAACTGTTTTAACTGTGATGCTTCTAAAGAAATTCCACGCAAATGTGTTTTGTTGTTGATAACGCTATCTCTGCTAACACTGTGTTCCATACAACGAGTCCACGTGAGAACGACGCTAGTGGCATGTTATAAGATTATTGCACACCTTCATATTGACTCGTTTTGTCTGCAATCACTTGCAGAGTGTAATATTGTATTTGTTTAATGCTCTCACTCTAATGGTTCCAAATGTCGGCTAATGAATATTGACTCTAACTTCTGTTTAGAGCCCTACAACTCTGTCTGGTGACCTACAACTCTCCTAGAACTCAACCTGTTAACCGTTCTGCCTTACTAACGGCACTATAACTTGTGTTGCTCCTACAGGAGCTGCTGTAGTCAGCCTCCCTTAATTTCTCTCTTATCTTATGTAATTTGCAGCCGAAGCGATTTTCTTTTGCTGAACGCTAATCTACCTAGCAAAGCAGGTTTCAGAGCTTTAGGAATTGGTTGTAGGTGGTTTTATTTTTTTTTATCTTTTAACTTGACTGTACAGTTTCTCATGTACTAGCCCCATAGTGACTCCACTGACCGAGTCCTACTTCTGCCTATCTGTCCAGTACACTTTGCCTTTGGCAGAGGTAGAAGGCGGCTAACTAGATTTCTATTTGTTTTACTTTCACTTGTCCTGTAGGCGACTTCACTTAGTGAGCCTAGTTCTTACCTGCATAAGCAGAGCCGTATACCCAGCGCTTATTAGTGCTTGAGGGTTACACGGAATACAGCCCATTTTTAATCATTCTGCCACTAAACAGTCCCTATCTACTGAAAACTAAACTTGCCTACACTAGCAGTGTATTGGCTTTAGGTTAGCATTGATTCTGATATATGATAACTGCTAGGGAAGCAAAAACATCACCCTAGCGACTACTTACATTTGTGCTAATAACTTCAGTACCTTATATACACCGCTAGTACTTTGCTTGTCGGTAGCTTCATGATCTAGTAACACCTTTACTGTTCAATGCATTTTGTAGTTACAACGTGTTGAATTAGGTCACATCTGTTATCAGCCTGAGAAGACATGCTCCCTTGTTAAGACAAGCTAATGTAGCCATATCCAACCTATATATATCCTTGTAATTGTTGAATGTTTTTGAATCCATAGCTGTTCTGATGTTGTTTAGTAGAGTTTTCTGGATCATAGCCTTCCCTATGTTTCTAAATGTTTTCGTTGATGATTACATATAAGCAATGTGTTTTATAAATTCATGATGCAAAAGAAGTAACGTATTTTTAACTGTTTAGTTTACATTTTTGCTGTTATATTCTTTAATCCAATCTTCCTATGCTTCTAAGTCTTTAACATTCTTCCTTACTACATTTTCTCTTCCATTCTTACCAGCTTGGGCATAGGTACATTCCAGTAACTAATACCTGAAACTCACCTTCCTGGAAGGACAAGAACAGTAACCTGACTAAGGAAACTACCCTCCAGCTCCCTGAAAGGCTCGGGTTTTTTATTAAGACAGTTAAAGTATGTGTTGTTCTAGATATTAGACCATTGTATCACTAATTTCAGATCTAAGAACCCCTGTTACGCTAGGCAAGTTCCCCAATTAGGATAGCCAGCAGCCTACCACCCCCCAACTTTCCTGTCCTGATCTTTGTTTTTCGAATGGTCATAAACAGCCAATTCTTTCTGCTTTTCAAAGTAATCTAACTCCATCTCTCATAGCCCGCTAACCTTGTACATGAACTTTTCAGTCACACTCTCCCACTGCCCACTAGGTGGCGCTTTACCACTCCTAGTCTGACTTTACCCCATTTCAAGTTTTTCTCTATCAGACCCCACTACTCTGTCTCTTTTTTTTTTCTCATTTCCTCTCCTCATAGACATCCTTCTTAAACACCTCCCACCCTTTTCCTTCAACTTACCTTCTATACTCTACCTCTCTGTCAGGTAGATCTTCCTTATTCTAGTCTCTTAACTTACCTTTTTTTTCCTCACTTTCTACATCTCTTACTCAGTTCTCTCACTCTACTGATTGTCTTTCTTAGCAGTTCACTCTCTTGTCTCTACCCGCTCCGTTTGCCCTGCGGGCTCACTCCGCTCCCCTACCCTGCCCCCAATTCCCACTCGCCCCCAGGGGTCCTACATTTATTCCAATTTTTACACACCCCTTTCCAGTCCACTCCAATCAATTTCCTAACATCTCAAATGAACCAACCTTCTTTGATAAAACCACACCCACTAAATTATCAAAGATACCTCCTCCCCTATCTTAACACTTCACCCAGAAGACTGAACACTTCACCCACTAAAGTACAAACCCACCTTTTCCCCTACTTTCCCATTGTACTCCTACCTTACAACACACCTTAAAACTACATCTCAATTCTCTGCAAACCTCCATTCAAACCAGGATGACTATATCAACCATCCATCCACAACTTAAAATATTTATCTCCCTGTTACTTGTATCTTCTCTTGTAACCACTTACATCCTAACCTCCTATGAACACCCTCTGAATTCTTCTCCTTCACTTCCCTCAAAATACACCTCTACACCTATACCATCTTTATCTCCAGCCTTCTTACACCCAACCTCACGACCTACCTACCTACTAGCCAAATGCCATAGACTAGTACACTTCAAGTTAACGAAACATAAATAGAAGAAAATATTTGACTCCCATTACAAACTTCCCCAACAGAGACATTTCACACTCCTCCACTTGCTACTAGATGGAGATATTCACCCTAATCCAGGCCCACAACATAATAAAACCAATACAAAACAAATACAAACCAAACACTTATGTCTCTCATTGTCTAAACCCTCCAATTCTCTTTCCATTGCCCATCTCAATGTACGTAGTATTTGTAATAAAATTAGTCAACTCCATGCCCTACTAGAAACCCATAATTTTGATATTTTATGCCTAACTGAAACTTGGCTGAAGCCTTCAATTAAAGACATTGAAATTACCCCACCTGGTTATAACATTATTAGACTCGATCGCACTGCCAAAAAGGGAGGAGGGGTAGCAATTCTGTATAAAACAAAACTCCAAATTATTATTTTAGACCTGTCTCTTACCCAAGACAATAATGTTGAAGTAATCATCTCTAAACTTCTAGTCAATACAACTAAGTCCATAAACCTCATTTGTGCATATCTCCCTCCTGGAAATAATATCAACACCCTTGAACATATCCTTAACCAACTCTCTACCAAACTCCCTCAAGAAACACTAGTCTTAGGAGACTTTAACATAGACTGGCATTCCTGTAACAGTACTAACCCCACATCCCATATCAACCTTTATGGGTTTAAACAACTCATTAATGATCCCACCAGAACCAATAAAACAAATAATACGCAAACCACCTTAGACTGGATTCTTACTAATACTCCCTTGCAAACCTACCAATCAGGCACCCTTCCTGATGACCTTAGTGATCACTCTCTAACCTATATCATTAGATACAAAACTAACCTAACCTTACCTACCACTTTCAAAACTCTACGTACTAAAAAACATTTTAACCCTACTCAGTTTCAAGCTGAACTTTCACAATGTAATTGGGCCCCACTAAAACATCTCCCACTGAATGAAGCAGTGGAATACTTCAATTCATCATTCCTATCTATCCTAGACCACCATGCCCCAAGTCGTACCATTAGAACCAAAACTAAAACAGCGCCCTGGCTAACCAAGAACACTAAGCAAAAAATCATTCTTAGAAATAAATCTTGGGATATATGGCGATCTAATAAAAAACAAACTGACCACCAAAACTTTAGGCAGCTTAGAAACAGTACAAAAAAACCCATTCTGACAGATAAAAAGAACTATTACTTTCAATTACAGAAAACCACCAAAAAGGAACCTAAAAAATTTTGGAACAGTATTAATAATCTTCTAAACCCAGGCCACACAATCACACCCAACCCTCATGATTCTGACCCTGACAATCCCAAACAAATAGCCAATGACTTCAATTCTTTCTTCACCAATACCATACAAACTCTAGCAAAAGACCTATCTCCAGACACTTCTAAACTACTCTCACCTACTTTAAAAACCACTCTTCCTCCCCTTCACCTACAACCTGTATCTACCTCCTATATTCAATCTCTAATCCAAAAACTTAAACCTTCCTCCCCATCTGCAGACAAGCTTCCTGCAGAATTCCTGCAAATAGGAGCAAAAGCAACTGCTTACCCAATTTCTATCCTAATAAATAGATCCTTCCATCTGGAAGATATCCCACATCATTCCCTTACACAAAGGAGGCAAGTCTACTGACTTCTCTAACTTTCGTCCCATAGCACTCCTATCTCCCTTAGCCAAAATTATGGAAAAATGTATCCATAAACAACTACTCAACCACCTCCTCCATAATAAACTACTTGCTAATACTCAACACGGATTTAGACCTTGCCACAGTACTACCACAGCATTACTCTCCTTTACCAATGCCATTAACTATAACCGTAACAATAATAGACTTACTTCTTCTCTATTCATAGACCTATCAAAAGCCTTTGACATGGTTAATCATAAACTCCTTCTGCACATACTAAAATCTCTTGCACTAGATCCCTCTTCCTTAA
Source organism: Protopterus annectens (assembly GCF_019279795.1). NCBI lineage: Eukaryota > Metazoa > Chordata > Ceratodontiformes > Protopteridae > Protopterus > Protopterus annectens. The sequence continues at coordinate 1,571,323,833 of NC_056741.1, forward strand.
CTTGGTTTACTTCTTATCTTGAAAACCGTCATCAGGCAGTACTCTGGAAAAGTGCACTATCTTCTCTCCTTCCTAACTCTTTAGGGGTTCCTCAAGGGTCTATCCTAGGCCCACTTCTATTTTCTATCTTTATTAATGACCTCCAATCAGCTATCCATAACACTACCTGCATACAATATGCAGATGATTCCACTCTAATTTGCACTGCTTCCTCTCAAACTGAACTTCAGTCTCTTACTCAAAAAGCCTTTTCCACTGTTGAACAGTGGTTCTCTGACCGCTGTCTACTGCTTAACCCTAAGAAAACCAAATTATTACTATTTTCACCTACCCGTAAATCTACTTCTCTAAACTTCTCTATTACTTCCACTGATAATACTCAAATTTCTCCTGATTCTTCAACAAAATTGTTAGGTGTTACTATTGACAATAATCTTAACTACGATTGTCACATCAACAACACAATAAAAGCAGTTAATAAAAAGATTGGATCCCTGTACAGAATTAAACCCTTCCTTACACCTGAAGCAAGGACCACCTTAGCCCAATCTCACCTTATCTCTACCCTCCTATATGCTTCCCCTATTTTCACTAATCTCTCTAAAAGTAACCTTAAGAAACTTGCCACATCTTACCATAATATTGCTCGATTTGCTACAGGATCCCAGTTCAGAACTCACCACTGTCTAAACTTAAAGCAACTAGGCTGGCTTGAACTTCCAAACAAACTCAGCTATCAACAGCTCTTAATAGCTCACAAAATTATATATCAACCATCTAAAACACATATACTCAGTAATCTCTTAACTCCCTACAACAACCTAAAACAACTACTTTCTTCAGACAAACTACTAGTTAATAGTACCAGACCCATTAATTCTGCAGGTTATTGCCTTTTTTCCAACTCAGTTGGCAAAATATGGAACAACCTTCCATCAAATATCTCCTCTTTGGCCACTCTTCCACTCTTTAAAAAATAACTTGAAATTCATCTTAATAAATACTGGCTTTGCTCTTGTACCAACCTAACCTTCCTTCTTCCTTTCCTCTACCACAATACTTCCTTCTCTGCTACGGTATCCTGACTGACTTCCTTTGACATCATATCTTTGTAGATATAACTGATCTTATATATATTGGAAATATCTTTGTAGATATAACTGATCTTATATATATTGGAAAAAAAAAAAAAAAAGATTATGTTGCCTACCATATTTTCAAGAGAATGTATGATTTACTCTATGTTTTGATACTATCCAATTTCCATACGGAAATCATCTAATCATTTACCTTAATATTTTCTTGTTGTGGATATTTTTTTTTACTCCTAGATGTGTATTACTTATACTAAAATCTTCATATCTTGCATGCTTAATGCTTTTGTTTGTTATGTATTTGTATTCTCTAATCTTATTTTAATCAATGGAGCTTTTCTCCCCGGGCCTCCACTGAAAATGGACATATATCCAGCTGGACTAGCCCGGTTAACAAATGTAAAATAAAATAAAATCAAAATAAATAAAAGTATGAAATCTGGACAATGCCATAAATCATGGGGGGGACAAAGGCCTAAAAATACAGATACTTTTGAAACACTCTCTTACAATCTTAGAAAATTGATAGAATAACAGCTTTTGCATCAGCATGGATTTTTTGAAGGGTATGAAGTCTGAAACTTAAATGTCTTGTCATTATTTTCTAACCTCAACCCTCAATGATTTGCCAGATGAATACACAATTTTATGAGAAACAGACCAAAAATATGAGGCAACAATCTGGACAGTTGAGAGGTATGTATCAATGTAGAACATATCCTGGTGGCATTTAAAAACATTATGAAAAGTAAATAAGGCAGATTTTGACTAGAACATATTACTTTTTTTTTAAATAGGAACACTACAAACAGACTTTTATGGGACCTGTAAGCAGTCGTCTAAAACATATAACCAATTCAGAGTTAAATTAAAAAAAAAGTATTAATAACAATAAAGCCCTGAGTACTAATGAATGAATCAATGATAACTACTAATTCCCGAAAAATATTTAAATAGAACACAATTTTGTTAAAGTGCAAATTTAATATATTTCCCCTTCTTGGAAATGTATGCTAACCATTCCTCTGATGAAACAGGATAAAACCCCAAACTTACATGTATCTAATTGAGTGAATTCTTTATTAAATATAAAGTCAATACAGTCTTGCCAATCTTAGATAACAAATAATGGTTTGCCTCCTAACAGAAGACCAGACTAGATATATTATAATATAAATGGAGGATAACATTAAAAGTATAACATTAATTATGTAAATGCTATTCAAGATTTTGCAGTAGTTAGTTGCAAATATTGAAAAAGACCTTTGATTCCTTCTACTGGTAATATTTATTTAAGGTGCTTGACATGTTTCCAGATTTATTCATAAAGTTTACTAGAGATTATTCCAGTAGTCCTTTAGGATACAGTAAAACTGCAGGATATGTCTCACAAGTAATAACAATTAGTTCATAGTTTTGTAGTAGGCTAACTGCCCTTGTGGGCCATTTTTAAGCCTAGCCAATTACCCCAAGTGAGAATCAAACCCTGCACCTTGTGTCTGTAAGGTAAACACATTAACCATTATGCCAACTCCTCCAATTACCAAAGGATTTAAAGTTAGTCTGCAATCTCTACTTTTATTTGCTTTATCTATGGAGCTACTAGAAAACTGTGTTAGACATAATAAAAATGCTGAAGGTTTCAAAGTAGACACTTTTTATTCTAAAACATTACTGCCCACTGATGACATATTATTAATCTTAGGTAATGTTAATTAATTTATTAAAAATGTAGATATTACATTAAAAATTATGAAAGAAACTCTAAGCTAAACATCAATGACAAAAAATACACTATTAAAAACATAAAGTAGAACAACAGAGTTAGTAAAGGAATAACATATTTAGATATTACACTGTCTAAAATTCAAGATACCATCAGTTGAAGAATATTGGCAAATATATGAATGGCATCATTTGTAAGTGTAATAAGATAAAGTTTATATCTGAATATTGGTTGAGTTTGATCAAAATGACCCTATTGCCAAAAATCTTAGCTATTCCTCAAACTATTATTACTATTATTACTATTACCAAGTGCAACCCTATTAAAGAATTTAATAAAATATTCATGCGTTCTTGTATGTCTAAATAAGCAAAGAACAGCTTTTTAACATTAGATTGGATCACAGCAAAGTGGGGGAGGGCTCCAGATATGCTGTGGCATCTGTTTTCAAAGTAATCGTGCACTGAATAGATACAATATAGACTGTAAACATTTAGAATATCAAAGCAAAGTGTTAATATTACAGATAATAAAATGTAGTGAGTGCTAAATAAATCCATAATGTGCATTCATGTTCTACCAAATTTCAAATATATGAACACTATTTTAAAATAATAGCATATAAAACCTCAATATTATAGAAAAAGAGTTATTCTATTGTTCAGAGTATATTTACTTTGTGATTTATTGAATACACTAATATTATATAAATGCTATAATTGAAACAGGCCAGAATCATTAATACTATACTAACTGTACACAAACTGTATTCAAGACAATCCTTACTACATTGTTATGCTTTCTATTCACTCACAAAGATTATACTAAGTATACATGTAGTCTATACTTTGTGGTTACCTTTACAAATATCCCTTGATATTTAAGGCTGCAAGAAAATGAGGAGGAAAACTAAACTAAGGAGGAAGAGGTGTGTGTTATGCTTGTATTGTCTGTTCTACAGACACTCAGAATGGCGTACACTTAGTGTAGGTGTTAATGAATTCCAAGAAAGTGTTCTTTATTGGCTTGTCTAAAATGAACTACAATCTTATCAACTGATACTACTTATATCATGATGACCGGTTAGTGGGACACAGCATTATGGAGTTTATATTACTAAAGATGTACCCAACATTGTTGAAATACCTAAAATCTGTATTACTGAATTAGCCAGTCTTGTTTCAGCAATACAAAATTATATTACCACATTAAGTCATTCTGAACTCTCATTGTTACTACTGTATTGAGGCTAATTACCCAAACCTTACCAAGACAGAGACAGGATATTAGGCTCAGATAATAGTACATCATCATCATCATTTTAGAAAATGTTTACTTAGAAATCCATACACAGTGCTTATCTTACTCTGCAAAGAACTGGAAAAATATATACTAAAGAAAATATCCACTGATGGATATGCAACTTAGAGATAAAAGCTGGTGTATTATTTATGAGTGCATTATGCTAAAAGACGTTTGGACAGCTTTTCAAGCATTTGCTTTCATTTAATACTCTTATGTGCATTAGTAAAGGTCATTTGCCATTTCTTTGTGTCGTTTATGATCTTCTCAAAAAAGCAACAGCTAAGAAAGTGGAAAAAAAACATTTTACATCCCTTTTACAGATTTTAAATTTAACAACTGGTTTATGAAAGTAAAATTAGCCTTATTAAGAAGATAATTAATACAACATCAAGTTACTCTAGACTTTGACCTACATTAGTAATATTACTGAAGAAGCATAAAGACAATATTCCCTGAGGTTATTAGCTTTTTCCTTTAATCTTTGAAGCAATACTGGCGGTACTTTTATGAAGTTTAAATATATTTTCAATTCTGAACTCTATAAAGATGAAACATACTTTCAGTTGTTAGCGTTTAGATTATAGTTGAGTTAGTGTTTAATAAAATGCAATCTTTGTTTAGAATCTAAATATCTGGTATGCTGGAAAACTATATATACCCATGCTTTCACTTTATATACTCGAAATGCTGAAATCTCAAATTTCAGCATTTCGAGTGCACAAAGCCGAAACTTTCGAATAGCGAAAGTGCATAAGCATGAATATGAATATGTCGAACACGCACTTATGCAGTGACACTACATTACGGGAAATGTTTATTTGGGATGTTTGTGTTCGGGCTTTGAGGTGAGTGAGTGTATGTGAGCATTTTGTAAATTATGTGTGTGTGTGTGTGTGTGTGTGTGTGTGTGTGTGTGTGTGTGTGTGTGTGTGTGTGTGTGTGTGTGCGTGCGTGCGCACAAGGGACTATAGACTGTGTGTGTTTGAGTTTTTTTTTTTCTGTGCAATCTAAGAGTTAGTATGTATAAGTAGGGAGGGGTGTGGGGGGGTGCAGCCCCCCACGTGGGGTGTGCAGGGGTGCTTGCCCCCCTGCTTATGTTTAGTGTAGGTATGTGTATGTGTGGTATTTTGTTGTGTTTTTATTTTTTTGTTTTTTTGTGGTGTAGATCTTGTGGTTTGTGTGTGGTGTAGTGTATTGGTGTTTGGGTTTGTGATTTCAGCTTTGTGGAGTTTCGTTGTTGTGATGGTTTCGACTTTATGCACTCGAAATGCTGAAATTCAGGATTTCATCATTTCGAGTATATGAAGTGAAACTATATATATATATATATATATATATATATATAAATGTGTGTGCATGTGTGTGTGTGTGTGTGTGTGTGTGTGTGTGTGTGAAAGAATGCAGTTTACATATTTTTCACTCTCTGACCCTTCCTCTTTCTCCTCCCCTATGTATTTTGAGCCTGGGAATTTTCATACACACACATCTTCGCACTTATTTTTTCCTTTTAGTGTGTCTTGGTACTAACCCTATGGCAATTGGCTTTGTCACTTTATCAAATACATCTCAGACACACACACAGTTCCTACCTTGTCCTAATTACATCCCTTAGTAGCATAATTCTTTTTTTTTTTTTTTTTTGATTTCGGATAACCATGTTCCTCCATTCTAACATCCTGGTATTTCACACAGAGGTGAATCTCACTGCCATCTGTTTTGTTTTATTACTACAGTAAATAATAATAAAACAAAACAGATGGCAGTGAGATTCACCTTACTACAGTAAATGATAACTGCGGTGGTGGTGCTGCGGTAGCATTGTTGCCTCACAGTAAGACATCCTGTTCGATTCTCAGTTAGAGCGTCTTCTGTGAGGAGACATGCGTGAATGGGCGTACCTTCATTGAAGGTTGTGCATCAGGGCTGGCAATTCAGCCTGTAAAAATCTACTGCCAATCATTAGTGGACCGGAGTTCCACTGTGGTGACCTCTAACCGGGAAAAGCCGAAAAGACAGAACAACTACAGTAAATAATAAAATGCAGGATTAGATGTTTACATTGTTATTTGACACTATACCTAGCACACTGATTAACAGCCAGATACACACTGGCTTTGTATTTACTTAGATAAGGTGTAAACAGCACCAGTCATGATAAAAATGCAAACTATATATGTACCACTGCTCCAATCACTGTCATTGCATTTCTTTTTTTCTCGTACCTCTGAACTGACAGGATTTTAAACTTTGTTTTCTTTTTAAAAAAAAAAAAAAAAGTGAGAGTAAAAAAGAATAAAAAAGAAGCAGTGGAATCTTCCTTTATCCATTGCTTCCTTTTCAAAGCACTGATGTACTACATAAGCTTAGGGACGTAAGTCCCATAGGCATGCACAGTACATAAAGAAATCATCAGGATACAGAAAGAAAGGGAAGAACAACACGGCACCATTATACAAAGACATTATTTAAGAAACGTAGGCAATTTCTTTCTTAAACAATGTCATTGTATAATACCAATAACCAATGACTGGGTGTGATATATTGAAGATTCACCCAGAGTTACTTTTGTTTAATCCACAACTGTGGGTAAATCGTCAATATACCACACCCATTCATTGGTTATTGCTATAATAAACCATGATTTAAACAAGCAATATTAGCCTGAATCATGATTTATTCTTTTTAAAATAAGAATGCAAAGTGATCTTTAACAGAGACCTTACATTTGAATTTATGACAATAGTCTGTTTTAGCAATTTGTATGCTGATATCATTCCTATAAAATTATTTTTTCCTATATATATATATATATATATATATACACACACGTATAGGTATGTATATGTAAAATAAAGTTTGTAAAAGCAGGGAGTCATGTGGTCTATGTTATGGCTAGAACAGGTAATGATACAGGTCATAGAATGAGGCAGAAACAGACAACCAATGTGGGGAAGCACAAGAAAATTTTGTGGACTGAAGATTCAGTCATCAAGGGGATAAGATCCTTGGCAAGGGAGAGGGTGAGCTTCAGCAAAATTAAGTTCCGGACTTATTGAGATGTAGAACAAGTTGATCAAGGTGGCTATCAAGTGGGAGACAGGTGGTCTATAATGTACAAAGCCATCAGTGACCTTTCAAGAAGAAAACTGAGGTGGTAGAAAGTAGACCTAGGAAGTCTGCAGAGCAGTACCAGGACAGAAGCCTGAAAGTAGCCATCCTGGAAGTATTATCTATGGCAGCAGCTGGAATACCTGGGATGAAGATACAAGACTATGATGAATGACTGTGACAGTGGCTATATTCATGTTTAGTATAGTGCATATTCCCAAACAACTTTACAAGACCAAGTAAAAATCAATACAATAAAACAGGAATAGCTGTATAGTGACAAAAGAGTCAGAACATTTCATACCCAGACCATATATAAGCAAATATCAAAAAATAAAAATACTTAAATATAGAATGAGTAGATTAGCAAAATACATTACAAACATCATCTTGAAATAAATGCGGGTACTATTAGACAACCAAAAGCAAAAAAATATCTGATAAGACAGCACTGAGAACTGGATTAATAAAAAAAAAGAAAAAAAAAAACAGTCAGCACGCAGAGACAAGGTAATTAAATCACTAAAGATATTTACAACTATTTTGCCACTTTAACTTCAAACCCATACAAATAATAAAACTTAAACTATGATTTTAATGTTAAACTATACAATATTATTATAGGTTCATAGGTTCATAGGCAGGTACTAGGCTATCTGCCCGAGGGCATTTATAAGCCTAGCCAGAGTGTGTCGGCTTTCGCTGCCCCATTGATTAACTGATCCTCTGTCAAGCAGAGCCAATGAAGTGATCCCAGGGGTGTATTTTCTGTTACCCATCCACTCGTCAAGGCTTCTCTTGAAGAGTGTTAGTGAGGACCTCTGCCTGATGTAATTTGCAATTTTGTTCCAAAGCATGGGGAGTCTCTGTGACAGGAATTTATCCCTCCATCATGTTCTATTTAATGTTGTGGCGAGATTTAGCTCACTAGAGCATGTGGCTTGCAGTGACTTGGATTTCTTTAGGTGGATTATGTTCATCAATTCTGAGTTGGACATGGCTTTGTAAGTCAGGCAGAGATCACGTCTGAGTAAGTGATATGCCAATGAGTACAGCCAGAGTTTTTTCAGTTGAGCTGCATAGGATATATGTTTGAGACCAGTAATCCTCTTGGTGAGGTACTTTTGTGGTCTTTCCAGCTGTTGGAAGTGTCTTATGAGGTACATCCCAAATGGGGAATTGTACTCTACGATGGGTCTAATGAGTGATGAGTAGAGGGATACTATAACCTCTTTATTTCTAGATGCAAACCCTTTGGTAATTAGATGGGCCACATAGAAGGATTTCCTAACTACTTTGGCAATATGATTGTTAAAGGAGAGGTTACTATCTACCTGGGTCCCCAGATCTCCTATTACCTCTTCTGTATTAAGGGGGCTGCCACCTATGTGGTAATTCGTGGGTGTTTTGTTTTTCCCAAATGGGATGACTATGCATTTTTTGGCATTTAGCTTGAGACCATGACTTTGACACCAGGTGTCCGTCTCAGTAAGGCCCTTTTGGAGGATGTCCGTGTCAGCTGGAGAGTCAATTATGGCTTCCAGTTTGTAGTCATTGGTGAACTTGGTTAGCCATAGTCCTCCTGTGTTTGCCTGTACTTCTGAGAAGTATATACCGAACAGTAGGGGTCCCAGGACCGAGCCTTGTGGGACACCACTTGTGACTGGTTTACAGTCGGACCTGGAGCCCACTATTCTTACTGTGTGAGTCCTGTCTGTAAGCCAGTTGGCAACCCATCTCGTAACGTAGGGGTTTATGTTCAGGCTGAGGAGTTTTTCTATAATACCTGAGTGGGGAATGGTGTTGAAAGCCTTGGCGAGGTCAAGGTAGGCTATGTGAACCACCTTTGCCTCGTCTATGGCCTTGGTGACTGTCTCAAAGAAGTCAACCAGGTTTAGTAGGCATGATTTGCCCTTAACAAAGCCAGACTGGGTCAGGTCAAGTGTTTGGAGGTTCCCAATGTCTTTGTTAATGAGTTCCATGATGATGATGATGCGCTCCATAGCCTTGCAGACCAGGCTAGTCAGGCTTATGGGGTGATAGTTACCAGGGTCAGTTGTGGCCCCTCCTTTGTGGAGAGGAATAACTGTTGCTGTGCGCCATTCTATGGGCATGTAGCCTGTGGAGAGGCTGAGGTTGAACAGCATGTTTAGGTGGGGAATTAGTTTGTTCTGTAGTTCGTGCAAGACGCAGACTGGGACACCATCTGGTCCCATTGACGCTGTGTTTCTGGCTTTTGAAAGAGCTGTTTTCACCTGTGTGTCTGTGATTTTTGGGACACTACACTTTTCCAGTATTGTTGTGGGCCCTTTTGGAGGTGGGCGGGGTGAAGTTTGCACTGAATCTATCTGCCAGGATGTTGGCAATATCAGTAGGTTCAGTATATTTTGTGCTATTTTGCACTAGTTCAGTGCATATCTGCGAGTTGCCACTTAGATTCTTAACATAGCTAAAGAAGGCTTTGTGGTTATCTTTTGAATCCTTGGCTATTTTTCTTTTGAGGTTAGCCTTGGATGATTTCATGAGGGACTTCAGTTTCTTACTGATACTGATCAGGGATGTCTTTCCTCCTTGGGATTTGCTTTTTTTCTGAATTAGTTTCCTCCTTCTATTGTATAGCCTGTTTATTGCAGGGGTCCACCAAACTGGTTTCCTTCTCTTAGAGGAGTGAGTCTTGGTTTTGCTAGGGATGGCACAATCCATGCATCCTTGTAGGTGCTCATAGAGTGCATTTGTAAAGGTTTCTGCATCTTGGGCAGCATTATCCTTTAGCGTGGGGGCTGTGAAACTTACCACTACTGTCTTCTGTAAGGTGAAGTTTGCTTTAGAAAACTTTTTTACTGTGGTTTCCTTAGTTGTGGGTGGTGGTGGGGTGTGGACATCCAGAGTGATTAGTTTATGGTCTGATCTAACCAGTGACAGGTTGATATCCGGTGTGGAACACCTGAGGCCCATGTTGGTGATGACCAGGTCCAATATGTTTTCACCTCTGGTAGGGGAGTTTAAAAGCTGATCCAGGGCATTTGAGTTGATGAATTCCAGGAAGCGCTGGGCCTGGGAATTTGCACTTGAGTAGTTTTCCCAGTGAATGGTAGGGTAATTGAAATCACCCAATATCAGGGTGTTTGGTAGGACTTTCATGTTTTCCAGTGTCTCCAGAAAGGTGGAGTGGTGGTCCTGGGTCTTGGAGGGTGATCTATAGCAGGTCACAATTTGCACTGCAGATGTGCCCAATGTTAGTTGCACATGGATGATCTCAGAGGTATCATGCTGCGCCACTAACCTGGAGGTGTAGGTATCCTTGATGAATATGGATACACCCCCTCCTTTTGTGTTTCGGTCCATGTTCTGTGGCCAAAACGTGTGGTATGAGTTGTAGCCTGGTAGTGCTGGGGTGCTCTCTGGAGCCTTGAACCAGGTTTCAGTTACTGCACAGATGTCGACGTTCTCCATACTGAGGAGTGCTTCGAGCGCGTGCATTTTGAGATTTAAACTCCTGGCGTTGAGTAGCATAAACCTCAGTTTTTTGTTAATTGATAATAATAGAAAGGCAGGAAACAAGGAATTTTATTTATTTTTTTTGTTTTTTTTTAAAAAGATAAGGCAAAAAACAGTAAAAAATACACTTAAAACAGCTTTAAACGACTACAAACAATCAGAAAAGGCTATCACACTTTAGTGTGTAGCCTACAACAGCTAAACAAATTTTTTTAACAAAAAACAACTTTTTAAAAGTGCAGGCAGTCAAATAAGTACAATATGTGAAAAAACAAGCTTTTAAATCACAATAAATACTAGAAAATCTGTGTTTAGGTGGAAAACAGTTAAGTACAGAAAGAAAGTACAGAAAACTGATACTTAATCACTCCAAAGTTTCTCTTCTAAGCTAGAAGGCTTGTATCAGTTTAAGGCGTTCTAGTGCTACCCAGTAGGTTAGTTACAGGAAAGATGGGAAACAAGCGCAGATGTGGTCTTTTAAACCAGAAAGTTGAAAGAGATGGACAAACTGTCCAAATGGTCAATAAACTACAGTTTCTGGGCCAAGAACCTCTCCTCTCATGGTCGACAGGCTACCTAGTGCTTACCATTCCCACTGATAAGCTAGAAGGCTTTCCTCTAACACAGAAAGGCTTGCGGGGCTCAGAAGCTTACCAACATTCCTGGATACAGCAACTCTGTATCTGGACTAGGCTAGTTACAGGAAAGGTGGGAAGCAAGCGCAAGTGCAGCTTTTAAACCAGAACATTGAAAGAGATGGAAAAAACTGCCCAAATGGCCAATAGCTATAATTTCTGGGCCAGGAGCCACTCCTCTTGTGGTAGATAGGCTGCCTAATGCTTACCACTCCCACTGATAAGCTAGAATGCTTCCCTCCAACACAGAAAGACTTGGGGGGCTCAGAAGCTTAAAAAGAGTCCTGAATACAGCAAATCTGTACCTGGACTAGACTAGCAACAGGAAAGGCAGAAAACACACGCTTTTAAATCATAAGGTTAAAAGAGATGGAAAAGCTTCCCAAATTGCCAATAAACTATCATTTCTGGGCCAGAAACCACTCCTCCTGTGGTAGATAGGTTATCTAGTGCTTACCACTCCCACTGATGAGCTAGAAGGCTTCTCTCCAACACAGAAGGGCTTGAGGGGCTCAGAAGCTTACCAACAGTCCTGGATACAGCAACTCTGTACCTGGACTACACTAGTTATCGGAAAGCCAGGGACCAAACGCAAAATGGGATTTTAACCAGAAAGTAGAAAGAGATGGAAAAACTGCCCAAACGGCCAGTGAACTACAGTTTCAGGGCCAAAACCCACTCTTCCCATGGTAGATAGGCTACCTAGTGCTTACCACTCCCGCTGATAAGCTAGAAGGCTTCCCTCCAGCACAGAAAGGCTTACAGTCTTGGATACAGCAAGTCTGTATCTGGACTTGACTAGTTACAGGAAAGGCAGGAAACAAGCTTACTATTTTTTTTTTTTTTGTTACAGAAAAGCAGCTAAAACAGCAGTAAATACAATTCAAATTGTAGTGCAGGCCAGCACACCCAAGCATGTAGCAACACTACGGCAAATACAGTTCAAACAAGTGCAATTAAATTAACAAATGACTAAAAAACAAGTGCAGAAGGCAGTAAATTAGAAGGCTACTAACAAGCAGTAATAAGTGCAGAGTAAGAGCAACTGAACAGATAACAGCACGCAGAAGAGCAACTAAGACAGTTACAGTAAGAGCAGATGAATACGATTATTTATATATATATATATATATATATATATATATATATATATATATATATATATATTTTTTTTTTTGGTGGGGAAGGAACAGAGCAGGATTAAGAGTCTACAGGGGTTTTCCTTCCCAAATGCTCTCTTTGTACATAGTAGGAGTGCCTGGAATCAGAATATGATCTCAATGCACTCAGTTGAGTGAGCAAATGAGATGGGCCCAGAAGGAGTATTCAAATACAAATCTACAAGGGGGCGGGCAATTTCAAAGCCACCAACATTAATACCAAAACAAGAACAGGGAGGGTGGGTGGAGAACTAACTGTAGAGAGACAGCCACAACTTCAGTTGAGTTAATATTCAGTGAAAAACACAAATAAATAAATTAAATACAGTACTATATGCAAAAGAGCAGATAAAAGTGTACTTAAATTCACTTATATGTCCAGCTGATTAAAGGTAGATGTTAGCCGGCCAAAGCTCTGATATTAAGCAGAGATAACTCAAAATGTACCACTTATATAAGGCAAGACAGGATGTCAGTGATGAGCTGAAACTACCCCCCACCCACTGCTATCAATGGCTACACAGAAATTCTAAAAAGTACTCTGTAGAGAGACAGACACAACTTCAGCTGAGTTAATATTCAGTGAAAAACACAAACAAATAAATAAATTAAATACAGTGCTATATGTCCTCCCGGTTGGGTGGGCATTCGAAAGACATGCATAAATGGGCGGGCTTTCATTGAAGGTTGAACGTAAAGCTGGCACCTCGGCATTCGTCAAAATCTACTGCTAATCATTAGTGGACTGGAGTTCCGCTGTGGCAACCCCTAACTGGGAAAGACAACAACAACTATATGTAAAACAGCAGATAAAAGTGTACTGAAATTCACTTATACGTCCAGCTGATTTCAGGTAGATGTTAGCTGGCCAAAGCTCTTGAAAATCAAAAGAATGTCTGATAAAGCCCTGCTGAGTACTGGATTGATAAAAACAGTTAACAAGCCCAGGCAAGGTGATTAAATAACTAAAGACATTTAAAACTGATTGACCTTTGTAATTTTTAATATTTTACTAGTAGACAAAGTGGAATGGGGTAGGTGGCAATCAGAGAAGCAGAAGACAGGTGGAGGTACTCTGGCATTATGCACAGGAGGAACAGCTTTTCTGAACAGTGGAAGGAGCCTGTGAAGAAAGACTGGGGGGACCTTCAAGCAGTGCTGTAGGTAGGAAAGTGTCTAATGCTGGTATCACAGAGACATGGGACAATGACAAGAGGATGTGTGACATGCAGATCTTGGAGAGCAGGTTATTTAGAATGACAGAGAGACGGAGAGGCTGAAGAATTATTTGAGGGATGACATCAAATGTGAGGCTAGAGATAAGCAGGATGCCCCTCACTGAATATGGTGATGAAGTGGTACGGGTCAAAACCTTCAGTTAGAAGCCTTGTAGTAAATTGGGGAAGGTGGGACAAGGTTATCATGTATCAACCACTAATATGCTAAGATAGAGGGATGAGAGACCTGGGAAGAGAATAAAAAGGTGGAATAGAAGGTCAAGGGCCATGATAATGCAGGATATTTAGTTATTTATTGGTTTATTTATTTAGTTAGATAGTTGTTTATTTTTATTAACCGGGAAGCTAAAAAAGAAACTATTTTATATTTGAATTCTGGAAACTGTACAAAATCAAAACACGTACCGTGGAATGCATGTCCACTGTACTTTTTGGGCTCTTAGTCAAGAAAAGAACTCAGATGTCCAGCTTAAATAAGAGCACTGTTGCTGTATGTGTATGGTCATCAAGCCCAAACATGTCATAAAAAATCAATAAACTGCAGGCAGTCTGGAATAACAACTCTGCCTTGAGCAAAGAGTCCTTCTGCAAAGAAAAGTCATGCCTCTAACCAAGCCAAGGTCTGCTCTTATGTTTTGGAACAACTACTGAAAACTGACGATGATTTGAATTGATGGAAAATGCAGGCACTGTATTAATCCCTTAGGATTTCTCACTTGGTTGTTGAGATGTAGCATTCTGATGAGTGGACTTTTTGCAGCTTGTCCTACACATATTTTAGGGAGTACTTGACAAGCATTTTTAAAGATTCATACTGTAAGAAAAATGCCAAGAGGTTTTATGCCTGGCGTGAAGTAAACGTTCAAGCAGCAATGCAGCAGGGAGGACTGGACAAAACAGAAGTCAGTAATAAGAATGTCTGCAATTTGGTGGTGCCAAGGTTCACAAATGGGGTCACATGGAAGGGGTGTAGTAGTCTAAGTAAGGGACGCAAACAATGTGAGGTCAGAGGAAAGGAAGAATACCACTCAGTGAGGCATGCTAGGAGGCAGCAAAGGTGAGAATTTACATAAGACAGGGGACTCCTGCCATTGAACAAAGGTAATAGGTTCATAGGTTCATAGGTTCATACTAGGCTATCTGCCCTAGGGCATTTATAAGCCTAGCCAGAGTGTGTTTGGCTTTCGCCACCCATTTTAAATTAATTTTGCTATGTCTTTTTTTGAGGTTAGTATACTGTGCCTCTGTCTAACAGTGACACAGAAGTGATAGCCGGGGTAAACCTACGATCTCCCATCCACTCATCAAGATTCCTCTTGAAGAGAGTCAATGTGGGACTCTGCCTAACCTGGACTGGGATTTTATTCCAGAGTGAAGGGAGCCTCTGGGTTATGAATCTGTCCCTCCAGCATGTCCTATTTATTTCAGTGCTGAGGTTCAAGTCTCGAGCGTAGCTCGATGGGATTTGGATTTTCTGAGGTGCAGCATGTCCATTAATTCCGGGTTGGACATGGCTTTATACGTCAGGCACAGATCGCCTCTGAGCAGGCAGTATGCCACTGAGTAGAGCTGGAGTTTCTTTAACTGGGCAGCATATGGCATCTGTTTGAGCCCTTTGATCCTCTTGGTGAGGTACTTTTGGGGTCTTTCCAGTTGCTGCAGGTGTCTGGTAAGGTACATCCCAAAAGGGGCATTGTACTCAATTATGGGCCTGATGAGGGATGAGTAAAGAGGCACGATGACCTCCCTGATCTAGATGTGAATCCCTTCATGATTAGGTGGGCTATATAAAATGTTTTTCTAACCACTTTGGCCACGTGGTTGTCAAATGAGAGATTGCTATCAACTTGGGTCCCCAGGTCCCTAATGACTTCTTCTGTACTTAATGGATTACCACCTATGTGGTAATTTGTGGGCACTTTGTTTTTGCCAAAGGGGATGACTATACACTTTTTGGCGTTTAGCTTGAGGCCATGGCTTTGGCACCAGTTGTCTGTTTCTATGAGGCCCTTTTGGAGGATGCTTGTGTCAGCTGGAGAGTTGATTATGGTGCCCAGTTTGCAGTCATCTGCGAACTTGGTCAGCCACAGTCCTTCCTTGTTGGCCTGTACCACCGAGAAATACATACCGAACAAGAGAGGTCCCAGGACTGAGCCTTGTGGGATGCCACTTGTAACTGGTTTGGAGTCTGACATGGCTCCAGCAATTCTAACCATGTGGGTTCTGTCCTTGAGCCAGTTTGCAACCCATCTAGTGACATAGGGGTTTATATTTAAGCTGGTGAGCTTATCTATAATGCCCGAGTGGGGTATTGTATCGAAGGCTTTTGCGAGGTCCAGGTAGGCTGTGTGGACCACCTTCCCCTCGTCAATAGCCTTGGTGACTGTTTCAAAGAAATCGACCAGGTTTAAGAGGCAGGATCTGCCCTTAACAAAGCCAAACTGGGTAGGATCCAGTGTCTGTAGGTCCCCAATATCTTTATTTATGAGGTCCATGATGATCCTTTCCATAGCTTTGCAGACCAAGCTAGTCAGGCTTATGGGGCGATAGTTTCCAGGATCCGTTGAGGCACCACCTTTGTGGAGAGGGACCACTGTTGCTGTACGCCACTCTTTGGGTACATATCCTGTAGTAAGGCTAAGATTGAACAGTAGTTTTATGTTTGGGTTTAGCTCTTCATGGAGTTCATGTAGGATGCAGCCCGGGACACCATCTGGTCCCATTGATGCTGTGTTTTCTGCTTTGGAGAGGGCGGCTCTTACCTGAGCATCTGAGATGTCATGGGGGCAGCACTCTGTTGGGATAGATATTTGCCCTTTTGGTGGGGAGGGTGGGGTGAAGTTTGCACTGAACCTGTCAGCTAGGATGTTGGCAATGTCTGTGGGCTCGGTGTATTTTTTGTCATTTTGGACTAATTCTGAGCATATCTGGGAATTCCCACCCAGGTTCCTAACATAACTAAAGAAAGCCTTGTGATTATCCTTAGTGTCCTGTGCAATTTCTCTCTCAAAGCTGGCCTTAGACGATTTTATGAGTGCCCGTAGTTTTTTGCTAATACTGATCAGAGATGCCTTCTCTTTTTGGGATTTTGCTCTATCATGTAGTAGCTTCCTCCTTCTATTGTATAGTTTGTTTATGGCTGGGGTCCACCAGACAGGACGTCTGCCTTTGGAGGATTGGGTCTTGGTTTTATTTGGGATTGCATGATCCATGCATTCCTGAAGGTGTTCATAGAATGCGTTTATAAATGATTCTGCGGTCTGAGCCGTATTTTCCACAGGCCCGGGGGCTTTGAAGGATTTCGCCTTGGTTTTGAGGCGTGTTAAATTTGCTTTAGAGAAGTTTTTCACTGTGGTTTTCTGGGCAGGGGGTGTGGTCGGGATGTGAATATCCAGTGAGATTAGTTTATGGTCTGATCTTACCAGTGAGGGATACACTTCTGGTCTGGAGCATAGTGTCCCCATGTTGGTGATGATCAGGTCCAGTATGTTTTCCCCTCTTGTGGGAGTGGTAACAAGTTGTTCCATAGCATTTGAGTCTATAAATTCTAGGAACCTTTGGGCTAGGGTGTTGGAGCTAGAGTAATGCTCCCAGTCTATGTTTGGGTAGTTGAAGTCGCCCAATATAATGGTGTTTGGAGAGACCTTCATATTTTCCAGTATTCTCAGGAAGGCCGAGTGGGCTTCCTGTGTTTGGGAGGGTGGTCTGTAGCAGGCTATAAACTGGAAGGCAGTTTTACCCACAGTTAGTTGCACATGGATAGTCTCTGATGCTTCGTGCTTTGCCACCAACCTGGAGGTGTGGGTATCTTTGACGAATATTGATACTCCCCCTCCTTTTGTGGTTCGGTCCAAGTTTTGGGGCCGAAAAGCATGGTATGAGGTATAACCTGGTAGTGCTGGGGTGCTCTCAGGAGCCTTGAACCAGGTTTCTGTTACTGCACAGATATCGATGTTCTCCATGCTAAGGAGAGTTTCGAGTGCGTGCATCTTGAGGTTTAGACTTCTGGCACTGAGTAGCATTACTCTTAGTTTCTTATCCCTTGTGATACCTATGGAGGTGGGTTTGTCTTTTGAGCCTTGCCTAAAAAAGGCACTATGGGGGTAGCAAGAGCCTTTGCCAATATCCAAAAGCCCAGGGGTGACAGGTGCAAGCTGTCCCTAGCGAAGCATCATGGCTTGTCGAGCATGTCATCCCAGGCTGACAGGCATTGGATCCCCTTTGAATGACACCAACACTTAAGCCAATTGTTGAAATTGATCATCTTGTCTTCATATTGTGGCATCATTCTTGGTGAGGGTAAGATGCTACTCAAGGTCAGGGTCATACCGGCCTGGGCTACATGCTCAGAGAGCTCCTCTATGTCTCTTTTCATGTAGTCCAGGGAGGTACGTCTCAGGTCATTCACACCAGCATGGACAATGACCGAGTCATATTTGTACTTGTCTTGGAGTGACCTGAGTGCTTGTGTTATGTGGCGGATCCTAGCGCCCGACAGGCAGCTCACCGTGACCTTCTCCTTGTTCAGCCTGGTGAGCGGGACGTCAGTGTGCCTGATGATAGAGTCACGTATTACAAGTGTATCAGGTGTGTTGTTTAGCCTTAAGGGCTGTGACTGTTTGGCACACTGGCTTTGTGAGCTATGTGTTGCACGTGTTTTGTTTTGGGGTAGCGGTTGCTTGGGTGTCTGCTTTGGAGGTCTCTGCTGCTTAGGCAGATTTTTATTTAGAGCCTCCGAGTATGTTTTTGTGTGTTTATGTGTTTGGTTTGTTGTCGTGGTAGGTCTATGTGAGACTGGAATTGTAGTGAGTGTGGTTTCCTTCTCCTCCTGACTGGTTACGCCAGTACTGAGTTGAGAGAGCTTAGCCTCCAGTTTGGCTATATGGTTGCATCTCTCACATGTGTTGGAATTTGTTGGGAGGAGGAGAGGGTTGTCTGTGTACATGAGGCAGTTGTAACATTGCCTCAAGATTCCCAGATTCACCAGCTGGACCGGAGAGGAGATTGACAACTGACCTTTGGACATGCTAGAATAGTATTGGGAATTCCTTTATAATTGAAAAAAGGGCCAATGGGGAACAAGGTACTCAAGGGGAGTTTGTGAGGGTGTAGTGCTTTTAATTTTTTAGAGCTGACTTATATAATTGCTTTAGTGAGCAAGTTACAGGTAACTTAAATGCAAAAACGACAAACAGTAACTTTCTTTCAAGTGAAACAAGGAAATAAGTACAGTAAGCAATGCAGATATCACTAGGGATCCACAGAAGTGCTAAAAGGCAGTGTTTTAGGTGGAATTAGCGTTTCAGGGAAATAAACAAACAACAAGCATACAAACAAAGCTAGATTCAGCAGGCCTGGATCTAGTCTATGCTACAGCAAACAAGGTGTACCAATTTCAGTAAGAATCAGTTAGAATATGCAGGCACTATAAGCCACTATAATACTGCTATCAATAGTTGAAGTAAGTTTACTCTGGGAAACTCTTTGGTAAGACTTACAGACATGAAACTTAGTGTCAGAATAAGAAACATTCCAGAAATATATGGGAAGGTGTTTCTAATGCATTGACTTCACATTTCCTAATTTGCCATAATACACTTTAAAAGTTGGTGCTGCGGTAGCATTGTCGCCTCACAGCAAGACGTTGTCGCGTTCGATTCTCAGCTAGAGTGCCTTCTGTGTGGAGGCATGCATGAATGGACGTGCCTTCATTGAAGGTTGTGCGTCAGGGCTGGTAACTTGGCACGTAAAAATCCACTCCCAAACATTAGTGGACCGGAGGTCTGCTGTGACGACCCCTAACTGGGATAAGCCGAAAGACACAACAACAACAACAACACTTTAAAAGTTGGTAACCTATGCAAGCATCAGATACTTGGAGGTATGAAACTGATATTGTTTGTATTAAGATATAAAGAAGCCACATATTATACAACATAACAGCTTAATTGATTTATTGGATCTGTTCTGTTATTGGCTATGCAGTTTTACATTTTCTTTATACTCTTTTAGATTATTAGGCTGATGTATTTTATCTTACTATACCCATGTTTTACAAGTAATCAGCTGAATGCAGGTTAGATACTGCAATGAAGAAAACAAAACATTAGGTTACAAGCATCTAGATAACTGTAAACATAACACACAGGAATATGAGTGAGTCTCCAAACAAACCCAACTTATTACATTTGAGGAAAAGGTGTCAAAAACTTGGGTGCTGATTCCCAACATCCTGGTCAAGAATACGTAGTTGGTTATGAACTGATCATAACATTCTTTGTAATGCATGAATATTTTTCTGCTCAATTTGGTACCAGTTACAAGAAAAAGGTGTGAAACAACATGAAGAGGTTTACAGTTTTAGACAGTTGTAAAACACTTAGTAATAGACAGGCATAGAATATGCAGAAGAGAAATGTCCATCTTATGGATAAATGGCTTTAAAAGTTAAGACACTTCACCCTACCATACTTTTTTCTGTGTAAAAAAGGATGTCTGTAACAGCTTTTAAACGTGCAAATACTTCAGATGCTGTTCTTTGATGGCTACTTATATGCTCTAGTATGAAGCTAGAGTTTTGCAGTGCTGCAAGGTAGTTAACAAGAGTTGTCTTCTCACATTCAGAGTGCACTCACAGCGCTCCACATGCTGCAAGCACACTATGAACTAGAAACTGTGATATCACAAGATGTGCAGCTTTGTATGAGAATAATAATATCAACAAATGGGCAAAACACTGAAATAAAAAAAGTCATACAACAACTGACAGTTTGACATCATATGTTAAAATGTATGAAATAAAATAAAAGTCAAAGAGCTTTCAGAGAAACAGCAGTAGGGTCAAAAGTGATGCGTCATCTCATGGAACAGCCACAGAACTGACACAAAGTAGGAGGCACATTATGGAGTATCACCTTGGTACTTAAAATCTGTACCTATTTTGGGCTCCATTACTCTTGGCTTTATCCCGATTTTGTGTGCTAAGACGTAGAGAGGTATGTATATATTATATACAAAGTGAGCCTCTGAACTGGTTTGAGGTTATAAAAGCAACAGATAAATTATATTATAAACAGAGTGACTGACAAAACAGTATATACATGCATTATATATAAGTCAAAATAAGAGTTAACATGCTGAAAGTATCACAATGGAAGGTAGGTTTACTTGTTGCAGGAGATGGTAAACCCATTGAGCAGCTTCAGTGTTGTCTCTGAATTATGAGTGGAAAACTTAAAACAGCATGTTCTTCAGAGCTGGCCTAGAACCGAGGTACGAAACTCACCATTAATGCAGAAGCATAATGTAACAGTCTTTGTAAGCAGTTCCAATAGGTTTGGTGACAGCATTAACACAAGAACAGCTCCAATCATAAACCTGCAGCTGCAAAGATGGCCCCTCTCCCTTTTAGTCTGCTTGATTACATTCATATGGAAGGATTTGTTGCATTTTACCTACTTAGGTTCCACTGTTTTCAAAATATATTTGTTCTATTTCCCAGTTTTTTAGAAGAGATATTCCTCCACCACTTCCCTCTTACTGCCCAGGTGGAAGACTTTTGCTTCAGATAAGCATGTTTTTTCTGTGTATGATGCCTGAGACTTGACCGTACTTTACAAAGAGTTATAAAAACACAGAATCACAAATATTGAGCTGAGAAAAATGAATTTGAGCTTTATGTTAGTAGAGAATGTGTCATAAGTGGCAAATTTATTTTTAGCAGTTAACAGTCATACAGACCACAGTTATGTTAGCCTGAGAATTGAAAAAAAAAAGAAGAAAACTTAATTACAACTACTGGTGTCAATTCAGTGAAGCAAACACTTCAAGTCACAAGAGCTCGTGTCATTTACATCATTTTGTAATATGCAAAGAGCTCCTGACACAGATGCAGTGCTTTAACACACTGAGGCAGACGCATACCAGTTGTGGTACACGGTAAAGTGTTGCAGCCCAACTTGATTAGGATAGCATTGTCATGACTGCAAGTACAGCCATCATATGAACAACTAAATGTGCATAGCACTTAGTGTATTTTAAGACTTCCTGTTAAAATCAGTGGCTCAAAATGTGTGAAGGCAGTTCGCTGAGATTTGGTAAAACAGAACACACGAATTGATGATAACATATCTCAAGATGGAAGCTACTGATGTATCCGCCTTCTTATTTATAATGCTCTTAAAGCTCTGGGCAGATTTGCACATACAAAAGGAGGCCTACAGGTTCCTGAGTCAGCCTGACGGTTGCTGACAGCACTATTTTACTGTTGATCCTCCTCTGATCATTTCTCCCCTTTTTAAGCCAATCCATGTCCTTCCAAAGAATGAGATTTTGTATTGACCATCCAGTGTGGCAGCTAACTCCACCAATTCATTACCCTTTTCATGAAGCAGTATTTCTTTACATCTGTCCTGCAGTTCTGAGATCACACCCCTGCCCCCATTGCTCTTTTGCTTAAATCCTGGTCCCTCTACTCCATTTTAGTTAAAATTTCTTTTTCACTAAATGGTCTTAAGAAATTGACATAGGACTGCAGATGTGATCTCACCAGGAACTTGGTTACAATAAATTGCACCATGCATCTAGAGTCCATTCCCCTGAGGATACAAACTCAGTAGTCTTTTGACCTTAGAAACTCCTTTTTGATCTCATTATGTTCATTCATTTCAGACATAACTATCAGGAGATCCTTTTTATCTGCATTTTAATCATTAGGCCCTACAATGACATCTGAATTAATGATGGAAATCACATGACCAACCCACATTACATGGCACAGATGCATGTGAGAGGCAGTTTGTGTACTGAGATATGAATGTTAATATGTTTGTTATGAGGTAATATAAAATGTATGTAACAACAATTTTTGAGCTTCATTAAACTCACAACTGTTTCAGAATCATCACTGAGTAATGCAGTATACCAGCTGCTGTCTACTGTTTAATGTGGAAAGTACACAAATTATTAAAATGCAGAGTTATGGGTAGTATGTTATACACACCAGAAGAAGACAGAACATTTTGCACATACAACTTAAAGTCTTTCTGTGGGTTATTACAACCCATGTTTAACACTCTGCATTATTAGTGCTGGATGGTTCTTGACGTTTTTCACTCCAGTCAGTTTCATTAGATCCTTCTTGAGGTTGGACACTTTGTCTACTGTTGTCCTCATCTTTGTAACATCTCCAAAGAGCCTGAGATGGTTTGATGCCTTGTGTGATATCTCTCATGATGGCATAGAAAAGCAATAGTTCCAGGTCCACAACTCTATGGCACTCCACCATGTACTGCAATATCACGTGACACGGATCTGTTTTTACTACTGTTTGTTGCCTTCCTCTTGCCTCCATCTAGTTCTCTAGTTAACTTTCCAATCTACTGCAACCCTTTCCTCCTCCAGCTTTCTAATAAGCCTTTTATGGGAGATAAGTCAGAGACCTTCTAAAATTAAAGCAGATTGTCTAACCATGTGCTCTCTCTTCATCTCCTTTCCAGGTCTTCTGTGTAACTGGATTAAGCTGGACTGGCAGGACTTCTAAACAAGAAGATGATGGTTATTTTGGAGAAGGCAACCCTTCAGGAAAGTCATCATCCTGCCTCTGTCAGAAATTTCTCCACTGTCTCCTCCTTTGTAAAGCAGCCATACTAATGACCTTGCTCTAGCTGTCTTTACCTTTGGGGCACTCATCTGTTGATCTGTTCTGGTTCTGACAACATTACTACTTAGTTGACATTTTTGAGGATCCTGGGGTTGTATCCCATTGTGCCTTGTCCTTTCTGATGGTCTGCAACTCTTCTCCACCTTTTCTTTATTGAGATGCCCATCTACCCACCTGTCTTTTTCACATCTTAACCTCCCCCATGCTGAGAATGTCTTCTTTTCTGTTCTAAAAAAAGATGTAGATAATATTCAGGATTTCCATTTCAACTTTTGTCCTCTCTAGATTCCTTCCAGTCACTAACTAAACTATTTAGTCAGATTTCTGCTAATTGTTCATAGAATTGTATCTTTGAAGAAGCATGCTCATTGTTTTTCATTCCAAAGTGCAGGTATCAAATAATGTTACCTACTGACTCATCTCCAGGCCAGCTCACAGCAATGGTCCTTGGGATACTGACGTCACTCCATCTTGTGGTACCACAAGTACTCAGACTCAGTGGTGTAGACTCTGCTAACACATGACATTTGTTAATAGGTCCACAGGCCATTACTAGGCTATTAGTCAGCAGACCACTACAAGCCTAGCCAGTAATCAGGGATTAGAATCAGTCCCAGTACATTGCATCTGTGAGGTAATGACCTTAACCATTATGTCAACCCGTCAAGTACTTCATTACTCCCTGTACATCCTTCTAAACTACCTTTTTGCTGCCCTGTGCAATATGCATTCAATACAATCAGCCTAGGCTACTAACTCTGCCTTATGGCATCTGAATGCTCAATATTCAATAAACTAAAATTAGAACTTTTATTTTTTTCATGTGGAGGAAAAGGTTTGCTGTTGTTGACTACTTCACTGCTTGCTGTAGCCCCATGTTGCTGAAGGCTTTTATTGAATTGCTTTGCATTTGGGCCTTTTACATTTATATTAAAATCACCTGGTACAACTGTGGTTTCATTAAATCTCACAAGGGAACATATACTATAAAACCTGTTGTAAATTTGACATTGTGAGGGTGGCATATATGTTTCTCTAATGTAAGATATGCATTTAGCCAGCTGGGGCATTTATCATCAATAGTGTTAGCCTTAGTGAAATTAATAACATCTGTGTGGAGGTTGTTATTAAATAAAGTCCTTCATCCAGCTCTTATGTCATTGTGTATAATGTAGTGTGAGCACATATCATATAAAAGGCAATAGTCATTTTTTCCATGAAATGGTTAGAGCTACAGTGTGTCTTATTCAGTGATTTGCCATGCTTCAAGATTAGCCCTCTTACTGTTCACACCACTAATGCTGAGAAAGAGGGATCACCTGAAATAATGACTTTGATGATGCCCGCGTTCACAGACTGTATACTTTTTGATTTCCATGTGCTGGCTCCTAGCAAACAGGTTGGATGCTCTATCACTCTACCAATGATCCTTGTTCCTAACAAACTTGGAGCACCCATAGAGCATGTTAGATGTTACGAGCACAGCCTAAGAGGTCAATGGAATGTTCCCTCAGGAGGGCTGGGGGGTGATTTCTGATGCACTACTATCTTGGGGTCCTGTCCCAGGAATACAAATCTCATCTCACACTGATATATTAGGTGAGCTGAGCTCACTTACTGTGACATAATTACACACACAACAGGAGAATATTTAAGGAGGAAAAAAAGTCATTCTACAGCAACCACAAAGAGGATAACTTTATCAGTAGGGCATACATAAAGTTAACACTATACAATGCACAAAGACACAGAGCACAAGATGATGAAGAAGGTTACCTTTATAAAAAAAATTACACTGCAAGTTGCACTTTGTGCCCTGTAGGCAAGCAGAGCACAACGTGGGTGCAGCTAACTTTATAGATATGCATATATACATCTAGTATTCTAGTATACAACATACATGAAAACAACATACATTCAGGAAGAAGGGCTAAGATGAAATTATGGTAGGGCACAAAAGCAAAACGGCATTGTAATCCCTAAATAAAGTAATACACAATGTCTGAGGAGCAGTTTAAAAAACAGTAAACAAGGATGTTTGGCACAGAGTACAGCAGCACTGCATGCCTTACATCCTGACATGTGTGAATGTGCCAACACAGCCTAACTTACAAGTGCCATACAACATACAGGGAGATAGTGCGACAGCAAGTGGGCCAGTGTACTAGACTGGCAGATATGAAGGTGCAGCAGAATTCATAAACAAGGAGCTGTGTTGTGCTCATTATTTATTCATGCATAATACTTACTCATTTTCATCACTTTTGGCCTTCATACTTTGTTACCACAGACATGCACTATGGTGTCCTGTCATGTGACCATCATGCATTGCACTGCCCTAATGTCAGTACAGTCACCCTATATAAAGCGGCATGGTCGTGTGCATTCTACTGGCATTTGTTGTGTGCTGTTTCTGGACTGTATACAACATGTTCATGTGTGTGTGTGTGTGTGTGTGTGTGCGTGTGTGTGTGTGTGTGTGTGTGTGTGTGTGTGTGTGTGTGTGCGCATCTGCACATGTGTATGCATATGTCAATTGGGTCTGTGTGCATCTGCGTGTGTTATGGACCCTGTGGAATAGCAATGTACCAAAATGTTGCAAACATCTTTACTGTGATCATATATCTCAATATTGCTCTTATTTGTGCTGGATAACCCACTGCATATGTGATGTCCACCAGCTGCCAAGTTATTGTACAATAACATAGCACTTCTGAAACAATAATGCTGAGCTATCCTTGACCTGCATGGTGGCCTGTTTCATGTATGAATGCTGCAATGATAGGATTTATACAGCACAGATGGAGCTTCCAAGTCCAGTCTAAAGAAACACTATAATTCTGTGTATAGTCTATGAAAATGCCACTTTTATCTGCCACAGCTAGGTACTACATTTTAGTCTGGGTCTTTTTGCTGCAGTCATTGACTCACTCAAGTAAATATTAGTAAATCCTAAAAAAAAAAAAAATATTGCAGGGTTAGGTTATCTGCAGATTAGCTCATTACCTGATACATTCACTGTTCACACCTAGGTCAAACAACCTAGACTTATCACTTCTGGATAAATATTAGATCTACATTTATGAAAGAAAAGCAGATGTTCATCATTAAATTGCTGTTGGAGCATTTCTGACTTATGGGTTGCTTTCCTGCCATGGATACCGTATGTCTAGACAGCATACAGAAGTTTAGGCACCTTCCTCTCATGCCATATATCCAACGTATTATCTATAGATGGGACTACAGGTGGGTGCATAAGGGATGTACTGGCATGAAAATCCTCAGAACTTTATTGCTGCTACTTGCTGAAGGAGGAGCTTTTCTGCATCACAGTCTTTATGGACAGCTAAGTACCCCATTGGTAACCTTCTAATTTTCCTTGCATGTTTTATGGAAAACTGTTCTTTTCATGCCGTCTAAGAAGGGGAAATGGGACTCCTGTCAATAAATTCCATAAAAGAATTAGCATTCACAATGTCTTTTTTGCATAGGTCTTGAGCATAGCTATAAAAAGTGTTCCCTCTGTCAGACCTTTGTCTGTAAGACAGCTAGCAATCATTTGACTTCCTTAAAGATTTAAACAAAACAATGCCACAGCAACCTTGGTAAAACAGCAAGAAATGCCTGAACGCACGTTTATTTTTAACAAAGAATAAGCGTTTTCGCCACAAGCCTCTTGTGGCTTCATCAGAGATAACAAATAAACACTTACAAAAACCTGTCTTAAATACTAGTAGACAGGAAATGACATATGTGATTGACCCATTTAATACTTTTCACTTTTATAACTTTAAAAACATTATAAAAACATTTTAAAAACTAAGACTCATATATAAATAAGTTGTTCAGCTTTAAAATAAAAATGGAATGTTTCCTTGAAATTACAAATAATTACACCCTGCTAATACATACCTGGAAGAAAAAAATGTTATGTATGTATAATACCCTTATTGAAGTAAAGGACGTATGTTATAACAAGAATACACCATCATAAATTTTCAAAAGCGGAAGTAAAATACCTCCCTAAAGATGTATACAATCCTTATATAAAAAAATATAAGCAAATATTATATCCTATATTAATATATTTTAATGGTGTTTGATAATAACTCTCCTTAAGGACTACTTGTATTGTAGATGACTAGATGTTGGTATAAAGAACTATATAATACAGACACTCTATACCCATAAACATCAAACCCAAAATACAGGACCAAGTCTACCAAGGAGAGGTAGACTTGTTTATCTTAAATAGCTTCTCAATTTAAGGACGGCCAAAATATTACAGTTTTCATTGAGCCCTGGCACTCTAAAGGCATCTAATTTAAGTTGCCATTCTAATTCTAAATTTTCTAGAAGTAATGAGTAAGGACCTCCTCTAATAGAGGTAGGTATGTGGTCGATGGCCATAAATTCAAAACTGTGTCCAGGGAAAGTTAAGACACGTTTTGCCAAAGCATTTTGTCTATTACCCTTTCTTATTGCGTAATCGTGCTCATAAATGCGATCACGGACCCTCCTGTCCGTCTTCCCTATGTAGAATCCATTACAGCATTTACAAAGTGCAATATAAACCACAGATTTAGTTTCACAATTCATCTTATGGAATATCCGATATTTCCTATTTTTAATAGTGAAACTATTACCTGTCTTAACCAATCTACACCAGTTACAAAAACCACATGTAGCCATACCTTTTTGTCTACTAAAATTGCTGTTATTGAAACTTCTCTGTGTTAATTCTTTTAAGTTGTTTCCTCTCCTATATGTTATCCCAGGTCGAATTCCCAGTTTTCCCACTAGGAAAGTGTCATTTGCTATAAGATGCCAGTTTTTGCATATTATAGCCCAAATCACCTGGGAGTCCATAGAAAAAGTTGTAATAAAATTCAATCTAAAGTTACACTCACTTTGAGTAGGGCTACCAAGAGTCTGTGAATTAATACCATCTACACTAGAACAAAGGATATGGATATCTGACCTCCCTTGAATCACTTCTTTTTCACATAGTAAAGGTTGGTAAAATCCAGACATTCTTTTATTTGAAACCTCATCTATAAGTTCCTCCAAGAGGGGTACAGGATAACCCCTATTGAGGAACAAATCTTTTAGGAAGTCACATTCCAGGAGGAAATCGTTGAACGTACTGCACATTCTTCCTGCTCTCACAAGTTGTCCCTTTACTATTGACCGCTTTTGTTGATACGGGTGTGAGCTTGAAAAGTGAAGGAAAGAATTGCAGTACGTTGACTTCCTAAAAATACTAGACCGGAACTCTTCCTTAATGTTGTCTTTAACAAGTCTGACATCCAGATAGTCTATCTCAGAAGGAGAAAACTTAGAAGTAAATTTTAGGATGTCAGTGGTTGCATTTAATGAAGTTACAAATAAGTCAGCCTCAGACGAATCCCCATGAAAAAGAATAAAAATATCATCCAAAAATCTAGTGTAGAATCGGATGTATTGCATCAGGTCTGGCCTATTCCTTAAATAGTGCTTTTCCCAATATCCTACAAAGAAGTTTGCAACGCTCGCCCCACAGGGCGAGCCCATGGCTACCCCTCGTTTCTGCAAGAAAAAATCCTTATCAAAAATGAAATAGTTGGATGTCAGAACTATATCCAAAAGTTCTGTTACTAGTTGAATTTCGCTATTGACAGCTCCAATTTCCTCCATAAGTAACCCTATCCACTCGACTGCCTCCAAATGTGGTATCGAGGTGTACAAATCTACCACATCGATTGTCAGAAAATTATCCATGCTGTTGAAAGGTATCTCATTAATTTGCTTTAAAAAGGACCATGTGTCTTTACATAACCCAGGTATATACTGGAGATATTTGGATAGAATAGTGTCTATGAGGCGTGAACTAGGGTGTGTCATGGAAGACCTACCATCGACAAGTGCCCTCATTGGGGGGGTCCTCCAAATTTTTGTGTATCTTGGGGACACCGAACATCACTGGAATTTTAGGAAATGTGATGTCAATAAAGCGGTAGATGTCTATATCTATTTTAGCCACTAAATATAGGTCCCTCAAGAAACCCCTAATTCTTTGATAGGTCCCATTCACCTCATTAATGGAAACTGGAGAGTAAGCTTCAGATTGCAAAACACGTGTCATTTTTTCTTTATATTGTTCTTCGCTAAATAACACCAAGCCCCCTCCTTTATCAGGTTTAATAAACCTAATAGCTTGATGGCAAAGGTGGTTTAAAGCTTCCATTTGCTCTTTTGTAGTATTTGATTTATAAGGCCCAATATCTCTTCTATATGGTCTGAAGGAAAGTTGGGTCCTAAAATCAACTTCACATACAGTTTCAAACAGCTGTAACATAGAGTGGAGTGGTGGGTTAAATACACTCGACAGTTTAAGTGGGAGGTCAGCATGACATGGTTCACTGTCAAAAAGCACTTGTAAGTTTAACTTACGAACAAAGCTTTTGAGATCTATAATAGTCTCAGATATTTTACAGTTTTTATTAGGAACAAATGAATTGCCTAAAGCTAATAATTCGATTAACTCCTCATCCGGAACAAAATCGGAATAATTATAAATCTTAAAATCACCTTTTTTGTTTGTCAGAATAATAGGAGTACTGGATGGAGGGAAGGTGTGGTAACTGGAATCCAAGTCTATTATTGGCGGTTCCTGTTCTTGTTCCACCAATTGCGGTTGTTGCGAGGTCCTAAAAAATTCTTGTTATTATTATTATTAGTATTACTTGAAATAGAATCAGATGAGTTATTATTAATCATCTTATTTGCCCTATTTTTAAGTCTATTACTACGTCTAGGACCCTCCGCAACTACCCAGTCCCCCTCATCTTCACACTCATCATCCTCAGTGGTAACCCAGACTTCTGGGTGTGTAATAGAATTCTTAGTATCTTGTCCAAAGGGACCAACATTTTTTACTTGCATTTCAATTTCTAATTACTATGTGAAAAAGAAGTGATTCAGGGGAGGTCAGATATCCATATCCTTTGTTCTAGTGTAGATGGTATTAATTCACAGACTCTTGGTAGCCCTACTCAAAGTGAGTGTAACTTTAGATTGAATTTTATTACAACTTTTTCTATGGACTCCCAGGTGATTTGAGCTATAATATGCAAAAACTGGCATCTTATAGCAAATGACACTTTCCTAGTGGGAAAACTGGGAATTCGACCTGGGATAACATATAGGAGAGGAAACAACTTAAAAGAACTAACACAGAGAAGTTTCAATAACAGCAATTTTAGTAGACAAAAAGGTATGGCTACATGTGGTTTTTGTAACTGGTGTAGATTGGTTAAGACAGGTAATAGTTTCACTATTAAAAATAGGAAATATCAGATATTCCATAAGATGAATTGTGAAATGAAATCTGTGGTTTATATTGCACTTTGTAAATGCTGTAATGGATTCTACATAGGGAAGACGGACAGGAGGGTCCGTGATCGCATTTATGAGCACGATTACGCAATAAGAAAGGGTAATAGACAAAATGCTTTGGCAAAACATGTCTTAACTTTCCCTGGACACAGTTTTGAATTTATGGTCATCAACCACATACCTACCTCTATTAGAGGAGGTCCTTACTCATTACTTCTAGAAAATTTAGAATTAGAATGGCAACTTAAATTAGATGCCTTTAGAGTGCCAGGGCTCAATGAAAACTGTAATATTTCGGCCGTCCTTAAATTGAGAAGCTATTTAAGATAAACAAGTCTACCTCTCCTTGGTAGACTTGGTCCTGTATTTTGGGTTTGATGTTTATGGGTATAGAGTGTCTGTATTATATAGTTCTTTATACCAACATCTAGTCATCTACAATACAAGTAGTCCTTAAGGAGAGTTATTATCAAACACCATTAAAATATATTAATATAGGATATAATATTTGCTTATATTTTTTTATATAAGGATTGTATACATCTTTAGGGAGGTATTTTACTTCCGCTTTTGAAAATTTATGATGGTGTATTCTTGTTATAACATACGTCCTTTACTTCAATAAGGGTATTATACATACATAACATTTTTTTCTTCCAGGTATGTATTAGCAGGGTGTAATTATTTGTAATTTCAAGGAAACATTCCATTTTTATTTTAAAGCTGAACAACTTATTTATATATGAGTCTTAGTTTTTAAAATGTTTTTATAATGTTTTTAAAGTTATAAAAGTGAAAAGTATTAAATGGGTCAATCACATATGTCATTTCCTGTCTACTAGTATTTAAGACAGGTTTTTGTAAGTGTTTATTTGTTATCTCTGATGAAGCCACAAGAGGCTTGTGGCGAAAACGCTTATTCTTTGTTAAAAATAAACGTGCGTTCAGGCATTTCTTGCTGTTTTACCAAGGTTGCTGTGGCATTTTTTTGTACTTTACTAGTTTTCAATTTGGCTTGTTTCCTTAAAGATTTACATTGAAAACAAATGTCTTCAAGGTTTATCATGTGCTAGGATGATCTCTGAGTTTTCTGCCTCAACTGGAGGAAGAAAATGAAGAAGTTGAAAGAGGAGACAACATTATCTGAAATGTCAGCTTCTTTAGGTCAGTCAGAGTCAGATGTATCTGATGAGGCACTTGATTATCCCGTGAC
This sequence comes from Protopterus annectens, assembly GCF_019279795.1. Classification (NCBI taxonomy): domain Eukaryota; kingdom Metazoa; phylum Chordata; order Ceratodontiformes; family Protopteridae; genus Protopterus; species Protopterus annectens. The sequence goes on from NC_056741.1 coordinate 1,571,355,848, forward strand.
TTATACAACTACAGAACCTTTTACTGCTGTCCCCCTTGGGAGGCTGAGAAGTTTCAGGCTTGCCATTCATCTGTAGCAGCTGCACAGTTAATTCAGCCACATAGACAGAACCAAGGTTGAACCTTCCTCATGGAACTGGGAGAATCCCTCAGACTCTTGTTCAAGAAAGCATTCCACGGACCCTTATGAAGGCATGTCTGCTGTTTGCTCCTCCCATTGCTGGTTGCTTGGAAAACCCTAAGAAAAGGAAACCAAAGACCAAGCTTGCTTCTTGTCCAATTACAACTACTCCTGGGGATCCTCAGCAGGACCGGTTTAATTTCTCACAAGAGCTTTTTACAGCCCCCTCAATTTTCTTCAGTCTCTCTTTCCACTTTTTATTAAAGAAAGAGGGAATCCTCTTATGAAGAAGAACTATCTTTTATGTTAAATGAATACAAAATGTGTTTAAAAAAAAAGATGTCTTTAGAGTCAAAAACAGAAGCTCTAGATTATCCTTCTTAAATCCACTCTCCCATAGTCTTTGAGTCTGAAATGGATGACACTATATTCTGATTCCCCTCATGAGGAACTTACTTTTGGTAATACTATGCATAAAATGATGGAACATTAAATGGAAGGGCAAGTGAATATCTGAATCCCAGAAAAGATATGACCTGGTACATTAGGAAGTACCAAAACCCATTGCTGTTCCACCTGCTTTAGAGGCTTTGGAAGATTCCTTTCTGTCTGCTTCACTGGCAACCAAATGCCATTGACCTGCTGCTAAGAAACTAGACTCAAATTCAGAATTGGCTGTCATTTCTGTGGAATCAAAAAAAGTTTCTAAATAGATCTCTTCCACCAACGCTTATTCAAATGATAAGGATTGCAGGGCCACAGACAAATAAGGAAAGAAGGTCTATACTTCTGTCATGGTGGCTTTCTGTGGAATTATCAGGGTCACATGGTCAGATACATGCTCTCTATTTTTCATAATATGGCTAAATTAATCAGTAACATTCTTGACTCAGACACTAAATGATTCTTAGAAAACATGATTACTTCAGCCTCCTGGGTAACAAAACCTTCCTTTAAAAGTACTGCTGACACCTCCTCTATTCCTTAGAAGGGATGACAGGCTCGTACTGCAATCCTTACCTGATGATATTAAAGCCAAACTTCTAGATGAATCTTTAGACAAGTATAACCTTGGTTCCTTGTGGTTTTTCAAAACTTAAAAGAAATAGGAGAGATAATGCAATATTTTAAACAGCTTTTTTCCCCATATTCCTAAGTTCCAGAGGAACTACCCCTCATAATGTGGAGCTTTTCTCCACAAGTCTCACCAGCAGTTTATCCTTAAAGAAAAACATAACATGATTTTATTGATGCATTTGTACCTTTGTAAAGTATATGTTATCTTTATTGTTGTTTGTATAAGAATACACATCTATAAAACTTTATCTCCCTAGGCCCACTGATAAGAGTTTTGCTTTGTTATGCATCCATCCATCCATCCATCCATCCATCCATTCATCCACAACCCCTTTTTCCCATTTTTGCACATGGGGTATGGGTGTCACTTCAAGAGTGACAATCATCTAGAGCCAAGCTTTGCACCACCAGTTGGCTAGCCCTGGCGCAGTAGTTTTTCCATACCACACACTCGCACATGCAATCACACCTATGGCCAGTTTAGAGCATCCAGTCCACCTACTGCATGTCTTTCGAATGTGGGAGGAAACCAGACGAAACACACACAAACACGCACAAAAGGCACGCAGCTGAGAATCAAAATGGGGAACCTCTTGCTGTGAGATGACAATGATATTTGCTGCACCACTTATACCACTATCTAAATTGATTTGTTTATTTCTTGATTCATATGTGTTATTCTGTATGTGGAGCTTTTTTCCCTAGGCCTCTCTTGAAAAGGGATTTGTTCAACAGGCCAGTCAGACTATACTGGTAAAACAAATGTTAAATAAAATAAACTTTTTCCTAGTCCCAATGAAAGAAGGAATGTGGGGGCTAGTTTTGGATTTATTGCTTTTAAATACATTTCTAAATGTTGCAAATTCAGGATACTAATCCAGCAAAACCTTTTTCCTCCCATCTTTCCCCAAGCCTTTTTAGTAACCCTGGACCTGAAAGATTTCTATCTACAAATCCCTATTCATGCAAAGCACAGTTTTTGGAATTTCTGCATTGGGATATTTCTTCCAATATAATGCTTTATCGTTTAGTTTATCTACGGTACCAAGGGTTTTTCCAAAATGCTTGGCTCCTATCTTACCATTCTGCTGGCTCCTAGTTATCCATATCTATCCATACTAAGATGACGTCTTGATTCAGGCCAGTTCTGCTCAAAAAATTCTGCAAGACTTACACTTCACATCCAATTTATTTATTCATCTAGGAATTCACCTTGAACAGAAAAAAATCCACCCTAGAATCCACTCAGCCTTTGTTTTTTGTGGTAAGTCTGCTGGATATCTCCAGTATGATGGCTTTTCTTATTCTGGATAAGGCCCAGTTTCTGACAGCATACATCCTATACCTACAAATCTTCAAATTACTTCAGCAAGAGAGATTTTGAGAGCACTGGCATTCATTGAACTAATCAATAAGGACAAAGAAAACCTCCAAACACCAGACTCATCCAAGTCTGGATTTGTCAAGGGTGCATCATGCTTGCCTTACTCAACCTGATGGACATTTTTGAAAAAGTCACCAAAGCAATGCATGAAGGTAAAACAGTACACACCAGATACCTTAATCTTGCTAAAGATTTTGATACAATCCCCCACTCAGGCATAGTAGAAAAGCTAAATAGGACAAATAAAATAAAATGAAAAGGGAGTAAACCTCTATGTCACCCACTGGACTGCCAGCTGGTTCACTGATGGGACACAGGAAATCAAAATAGGAGATATTACCTCCACAAAGACTCCAGCTACCAGTGGTGTCCCCCTGGGTTCTGTGCTGGGACTTCTCCTGTTTGGCATCTACTTTCCTGAAGTAAAAGTCAATACCAAAGGGCTCTGGCTGCCTAGGTTTTCAGATGACTGCAAGCTAGGAACAGTCAGTGAATCCCCAAATGATTTAGCCATCTTAAAGGAAGGTTTGTAAGCAACTGTGCCATAATCATGGACTGAAAATAAATTCCAAAAATGCATTATTGTATCCTTTGGGAAGTCATCTACACTGCAAACTACCAACCTAACAGTACATTCCTAAGAGCTGACCTAGTTGCTCCAGATTTGGGAACTTATGTGGACAGTGACTTGACTTTTGACCAATATGTGTCCACTGTTGCATGAAAAGCCCTTTTATATTGCACAACTTATAAACTAAGGGATTGTGTCTACCTCTAGGGTTGTCATTGCCCCCCTTTAGTCAGCCCTCATTAGGCCAGTCATTGAATCCAGACACATGCAACACCTGGAATACCCACAGAGGTACCTTACTAAAAGTTTACAAGGCCTAAACAACATGCCCTACATGAACTGACTCAAACCTTATCATTATACACATCTTCCTACATACTGTTAAGAGGTGACCTGTGTCTGGTATACAAGGCATCCTTCGACCCATTACTGACGGATTTACTGCACATCAGCAAGTCAAATGGCATAAGGCATACTTGGTCTAGGGATCTAAACCTCTTCTACAGCATAAATAGAATGGTTTGGAGGGACAGGTATATCTCTCAGAGGACACTTATGCTCTGAAAAGACTCTCCAGCCACATAAAACAAAGCTTGTCCCTGCCCATATTCAAACACAACTTAGAACTATGGATAGGAATTAGAAAATTTACCCCAGGACTGACCCCTCTGCTATTAATGGACAGAAACAGCTCCTAAATGCTTTATCCCATGAATATGGATGGGTAAGGTCAGTGCAACACCAAATGGGATAGGCTAATTTAAGCACCAAAAGGGAAACCAAACAGGCTTAAAATGGCATGTAAAGGCAGCTAGCCAAGACTTACCTGTGAACCCATGAACTTATATGGCATCCACAATTCAAATGAGTCCATATGCTAGACTCCACATAAGAAAGATGCAACAGTACCTCAAATCAAGTTCTGGAGCAACACTGCCATCCTCTGACTTTTCCAAACACTCTCTTACAATTTGTGAAGAAAGAACTTTTTTGGTGGATTAAAAATGTTAAAAAAAATTAATCCAGGAGTTCCTTTCCTGGTTCCACCCCCCCCTCTCAAAAGTCTTGACAGATACCTCAGATATTTTATGGGGGAGGGTGTGGGGGCTTTTCAAAGGGCATCAAAGTTCAGAGACTCTGGTTCAAACAGGTCAGTAGCAAACACAAACATCAAAGAGGTGAAGACTCTGATCTTTTCCTTTTCAACTCTTCAACACTTCTGGATCCCAGGACCTCTTCAAATCTTAACAGACAATGCCACAGTCATGTGGTATATCAACAAATGGGGGGGGGGGGTAAAGACCTATCTACCCCCTTTTTAAGTAGGGATCCCTCACTTGGCATGGGTCCTATCTTGCTAGCCTTGGACTTTGCAATTTATCACAACCTTTTTCTGCAGGTTGTTTAAATCTCATAACAGAATTCAGTGGTGGACTACTTGAGCAGATACAAGGCAGGCCCTCATGGCTGGATGCTAAACCAAGATGTTTTCCTTCAGATTGTGTATCAGTGAGGCACTTACTAGATCTAACTGTTTTTCAACAGAGCTCCATGCAAGAAAGCTTAAAAAATGTATGCCTTCTCTTTTCCATGGAAAGGGAAATTCCTATTTGTCTTCCCAACCTTTCCTCTCATCCCAATAGCCCTTCTTAAAATTCAGAAAGACAGTCCAGAAATGTTGTTGGTAACCTCATTTTGGCACAGACATTGGTTTTCCCTTCTTTTTCACATAACCATGGGCAATTCCCACAAGTTACCCTGCAAGGTGAACTCGCTCAAACAACTAAAGTGCTCACTCATTCACCCATGCCTGGAGTCATTGAACTTAATGGTTTGAATGATAGGAATCTAATTCCTTTCAGGCACTTGTACTCTAAGGATGTGCTGCAGGCAATACAAGAAGCAAGAAAACCTGCAATGAGTCTATATTATATTACTAAATGGAAAAGACTGTCCATATTGCACTTCAGGAGAAGACAGGACACATGCCAACTGAGGGATCCCTATTCTCCTCAAATATTGTTGTGAATCACTCAACTCTGGCCTAGCATATACCTTTGTTAAGCCACACATCAGTCATTTCTGCCTGCCTACCAACTGACCGTCACCTTTCTTCAAAACAGTTTCTTAAAGGCAACCTTCATATCAGGCTTCCCAGGAAATATATTCCTCCTCTTTGGGACCTGAATTATTTTCTTGAAATGCTAACCCTGTTATCTTTTGAACTAGTTTATTTTGCATCGTATGTTTGTACCTTAGAAATAGTTTTATTAGTTTAACATCTGCCAAAAAGTCGCTGAGTTCTGAGGCTCTTATGTGTACTCAACCTTTCTAAAAAGATAGGGTGAGCCTCAGAACTAACATTTCCTTTATGCCTAAAGTTTTCACAGAACAGTCTCTGAATTGAACTATATGCCTACATTTTCCCTAATCCATAATACAATGGGGAAATAATTCTTCATTTCCTGGATGTCCACACACAACAATAAGAAAAAAAACTGTCAGAAAATCTGACCAACTTTTTTTATTTCTTATTAGGGAAAAGGTGGGCCTTCACGTCTCTAATTAGACCATTTCTAGATGGCTATCATTTTTTATTTCCTTCTGTTAATGGTTCTCTGGTAAACACTTCAGAGTAAAGTCAAAGTATATTCTACCAGAAATATGGCCTCTTCTACAGATTTTTTCAAAGGCCATGACTCTAAATGCATTCTAGAGGCAGGTGGCTGGGCATCCATCGGCACTTTCACAAAGCATTATGAAATAGATTTCTTTTTCACAGCCAGGGTAGGTTGTGCCAGAACCATTCCTCAAGAGTTATTGGACTCCAGCTCTTTTCCTGTTTTGTCTTCCCTTTCAGCTTAAAAGCTTTGGGTGTTCTTCCAGAAGTCAGGAATACTGCAATGCTGATCTAATAATGATTATAGTACAGTTGTGTAACAACTTGCTATACCAGTAGATGTACAGATAGAGCACTATTTCACTATATGTTCCCAGCATCCTTCTGCAATTTCTTTCTCCGTGGCTGAGGTGGACACCTCCCTTAGTTCCATTCTCTTTTCTTTCCTACTTGTATCAAAGTCTATCCTCTTCAAGCATTAGCTTCAGTCTTTTCCTTGGTGCAAGAATGCTCCCATATATCCCCTATGAACCAGGGTAACTGCCTCATGCCCATGTTGTAAGTTGGCTGTACAGTGTGAATGGAAGGTGCTTAAAGTTTTGCATGCTGGCTGGATGTACAGTATCTTTGGCAGGATACGTCCCATGAATTAGCAATGCCACAACAGTGACCTAGTCATACAGCTACTGTCTGCTGTTAGGGGAAGATCTTACACAACTGTACTTTTCCAATAACCTGTCTTAATGCCAGTGATATGCAACACTGGTTGAAAAAATAAAGCTGTAATAATACCAGAAGTATTAATACTCTAAGCACACATATGATTAAATCTGTAAAGAAACGATTCTCATGTTATAAATCACTGGTTTGTCTTCGCAAAATCACTACCCCACTCATTACTGCCATTAAAGCTCCCAGATGCAAAAGGTATGGCTAGCTTTCCTTGTGATTATGGAAATGTAAGGCTCACTGTGAAACATACGGACTTTGTCTGTTCCCAGCCTATTTACTTGGCCTTTGTTGCATCATTTTCACTGTTCCTTCTGAATGTGCCACACTGATATCTATTAATAATCCCTTCCATTTGTATGTTCCTGCGTGCGGCGAGTTATGGATGACCAAATTTGATACCATTCTCATCTTTACTTCTGCTTTACGTTTGTTATCACTACTTATTTCTTAGTTGATCTATTTAATGAGATTGCCATACAAAACACGTTTATCCAGATAATTTCTGAAAAATGCTTCTGGACACAATTATGCTTTCTAGTCATTTAAAAGCAATCAATGAAATAAATCAAGCCAGTAACAATCAAAAACATGAAATCATAACCAGTCCCTTCATTTACAAAGCAAGTTCGTTACTGTGCAGCAGACAGTAAAACACTCAAAAACACATCCACTGTTTACAGCATGGAAGCCACTTCCCTTCCCAAATACAGTTTCAAATGCCTTCCTTTGTTTTCACTTGCTAAGTGAAAAAAGACAATCTTCAGCCTTTACCCAGGACTCAAAATATCTTTTAATATATTACTAGCTGTTGATTTTATGCATCTTCTGAAAATGTGCCCATAAACCTAAGTCATATATACAACTTTAAATGGAAACTGTACTCTGTAGTCTTGATTTCTGTAGAAGTTTTCATTTGCCCCTGTGACATATCTCAGATATCAGAAATGCATATGCTCATGATTTAATATTCATTTATTCCCTCTAATAGTTTAGCTGGGAGTTAAAATTTTTATCTGTTAATTTGTACGTGGACACACACACACACACACGCACACACACACACATACACACACACACGAGTTTGCACTTTAAAGTGCATGTTTAGTGGGGGGGTTGTGTGTGTGTGTGTGTGTGTGTGTGTGTGTGTGTGTGTGTGTGTGTGCACAAACGAACATCTTTCACAGGCCAAAAACATTTACAGACCAAAACATCATTTAGGACTTTAATTCTTACATTAATTTTGTTTTCAAGGTTAGCTAAACAAAACAAAAATATGACTTAGGGGCAGACCATATCACTAAACAGACTGTCCAGTGTTGTCCAGCTACTCATAGATGGTTCTGTATCCATTCCAATACAAGCTGTGCTTAAAACACTGTGATGCAGGGATTTTGTGTCACAATACTTTATATATTGATTTGGATTGTAAATTCTGATAAACCATTTCCATAATCCCAACTTCCATGACCAGCACAATCTGTAGTACTGAACTTTCCATAGGTAAGGATGTCTTCCTTCTCTGGTGTCAAGCCTTAAAATACCTGTGGACACTCCTGCATTGTACAGCACCATTCTCTGTACTGTCTATTACTGCTTTCTTACTGATGGTTTGATGTTTACACTCATCTATAACAGCACTGATTTGGCATAATGCTTCTGTACTGAGATCTTTCATCTCAGTGTAACTACATATCTGTAATAAAAACTCACTTCTACAGTGATGCAATGCAAGTAAGACAGTGCATACAAAAGCGGAGCACCAGGTATAATAAAAGACAGGGAAAGGGGAAGAGAGTGGAAAAGTGACGACAGAGCAGGAGGGAGAAACAGATCAGAAGAAAGGATGAGAATGGTTCGATTATTTCGCTTTCTATTTATTATCTACAATGTTTACTACTTGCATAGAAGGGGATAACTCGAGGGACAGTTCAAGGACAGAAAACTCCCAATGCAGGCTTTGTTAATCCAGTTAATGCACGCCACCAGAATACTGACAATCACCTTTTTGCTTTTATCTGCAAAAGTCATTATGTGGACTGCTTTACAATCACCAGTCTATCAGCAGTGCCTGATTAGCTAAATTACATTTAAAAAGGGAGGTAGAAATCTAGAGGGCTCTGTTTCATTTTTTTCTTTTAAATCTAAGCCTGCAAAGAATGAAGAATATATGTATAACACTATTAACTAGGCTTGATGAGAGTGGATGTTGTCCTTGTTGCTAAATTTGGCACAAGCCATAAACTCATTCAAGTGCTAAAGCAATAGAAAGGTTCTTTGATAAGAAAATACATTTGCCTCAGGAGATATGATGAGTGAAGGTAGACTAAAGGACGGACAAAGTGAGAGATGTGGAGACCCCTCCCTATGCTCACACTCTAACCTTGAATAAGAAATGCAGTTAATTTAAAAGGCACCTCTGCATACTACAGTACTGAGTGAATGTGTCCCTCAGAAAAATAAAGGATCCATGAAAACAATGAATCATAACCAGTGGTCTGCTGTGATGTGCAGAATTTGCTGTTCATATAAAGTATTTATTTTTAATTCACTGACTCTCACGTCTGCTTCCCATCCATGTGTGAATTGACTTCAGTTTTAGAAGCATCTGTTCAATTTGGTTCTGCAGTTGTGTTCTTTACACCTTGACACTGCACTGACAGATGGCCAACTGACAGTGTGACGTCAGTTCATAGATGAAGAAAGCGGTCTTAGTAATAAGCTCTGTAAAGCTAAACTTGGATGGAAACCAGGATGATAAAATGATGCAAGATGGATGCTGTTCACCCCAGATTGTTGCTCCTTCAGTGCACAGTGATTTATTTGAAATGTGCATGGCACATGACAGGAAGAATATTCTAACTCAGGTTAGTAATACAAGCAGAGACACATAAGTCTCATTCTGACAGAAACAAGGTGACTGAGGCACTGCTGATGGAAGCAGTGTCTGATTTTCTTCATCTCTGCTGATTGTAGATAAGCTGCTGCTTGAAAGGTCCAAGACTTGTCTGAGACACTACTCTGATGGGGTACTTTCTGTACCTGACCTGTACCGTTGAAAGGTTCCTTTCTAACAACTTCACCTTAAAGATCAAGTTCAAAACTTTGCCTCACCTCTCCCTGTTAGTTATTCCCCATATTTTGTACTATTTATTTATATTTTATTACAAAGAAATAAACTTAAGATATGCTGATAAACATAGCAACCCCCTAGCTAAATCTCAAATCAATGCCATCACTAAGTTTATTTTAGTGATGCTGATCTGGGTGCAGGAAATGATGAACAATGTAGCAAGTAAGAAGCATAATCATCATTGTTTGCTACAAGAAATAATATTAATGTTATTAAACATAGGCTCATCCAGGCATTATTTATTATTTATTTATTTGTTTATTTATTTTGTATAAATATAAGCCTGCAGAAACAATTATTGATTTCTTTTTTAAGAAGTGCTTTGCAATGTTCTTAAGGGATGAAACACAATGTGGTGCAGATGTCAAACTAAAGCTTTTTAAACACATGCTCTGTTCTCTTTTGCCATTCCTTAAATTCAGCTGCAATCAGTTTCCAAGAATTCCAGAAATTTTAGTGTCATGGCATTTGCAATAATGCAGATGGACTGACAATACTCTCCTTGGTGCTTCCCATTCCAAGTAATCAAAAAGTGGCCCAGAATGACATCAAAATGTCACATACAGATATAACTTGCCAAAACAGAAAATAATTACAACAAAACTGTCATGGGAAGCAAGACAATATTAAAACTTACATTTTAAAATATTTAAACCAGTTTTTATACTAGCTGTACCATGACTACATGATATGCAGTTTAAGATACAGAGGGACAAAAATGGAATTTCAAGGATAAATTCTTGCCCCTTTGTACACGATCTGCAATGTCACTAAACATTTGGTCTGTTTCCATCTTGGAAGAGCTGTAATCAGTTGAATCTTAACACATCAAAGACAGCTGTCAGGTTTAAATATGCCACACTCAGAATTTCAAACTCTGTAACCCTAAACGTCAATACTGTTAACAGGGGGGACAGATCTGAATTTATTTTAGAGGTGGTATATCATTCAGATACCCTTCATTACAGGCGTACACATAATGATCAAACATTAGCTGTTATTAAGTTCTTGTGCTACCATTAATGGACTATAGCCTGGCTCAAGTATTCTCTTCCAATGAGACATACAGCAATAAAGCTAGGGAATGGACCGGGACAATACAGTAATCAACTATTGTTGCTAATTCCTTTACTGCGTCAGAATCCCTCCTTTTAACACGGTGAGACTGCAAACCAATGACTACAAAGAAGTCTCTCCTTATTCCTGATGTTTTGTAATCTCGTCTCGCAGTAATACATTTACAGATGCAGGGTACAGGATACAGGGAGCTTGCTTCTTACAGGAATGATATTTTTGTATTTTTCGTTCTCTTGGTGGTCTGGACTCTTGATTTTTTTAATTGCAGTTGGTTCTGATGAAACTTTTATTCATGAATAGACATACACCCTTCTTCCACCTGAAAATATTATTTGGGCTTACCCTATCCCTGATTTCCTTTCATTGAGACCAATTTAGCTCCCTGCATGTAGAGGCTTCCTGACACAGAACTTAGCCAATTACAGCTGGCACAGAGCTCTTTTATTTGTGTATATTGCCCTGTGGGATCTGGTCCATCCATACTTAGAGTTGCTCTATTATTGACCACTCTGTTCTTTCTATCCTGTCATTTTTCAGCAGCTAGTTATCATCATGATGTGGCTGACATCCTTATGGATTCAATCCTTCTCTTCTCAGTCACCACATTTTTGGAACCTATTGTCACAGTAGCTTCAGAAAACTCTTGTGTGAATGTCTTTAACAGCTCAATTAAAACAATTTTTTCAGCTCACAGTTTAGCCCTTGGTAGGACAGATTTATGATATACCTACTTTATATTTTATACATAAGATAATCAATATATTTCATAGTGAATTACACCCCCTTTACATTTCTCAATGAATTAAGCCCCACAAACCCTGTCCGTTTTCTTGTAATACACATTTTATATAACTAGTTTTAATTTAATATGCTTAGATATAAGCATGTAAATATTTGAAGGATGATTCTGCATTAGAGTTTCACTTAAAAGAAGGAGAAACAAATACAAAAAATGACTGTGGAATAGAGGATTAATTATGTTAGTGACAGAATGTGTATCAGATGATGCCAGGAAATAATCAGAACAATGTAGTTCAGGTATATTCCAGGACTACAGAATTCAGAATTGTTCATTGCTGCTTTCAAGGATAAAACTGAAGGAGTGGGATGGAAAGCAACTTTTAATGACACTGAACTATGTCATAAGGATGCTGATTTGGGCGGGAAATGAGCAGATGACTTAAAGAAGTTAAAAGAATGGTCTCTAAGTAGGAAACTGAAGTTCATTACAAAGAAGGTCAAACTGTGCATCTGAGGCTCAGTACAGCTGGATAAGGTGCTAAAGGTCATTCTAGAAGAGTCTGGCAGGATTATAGAAGTTTAATGCAATAAAGAGATAGTCTTACATGTTAACCATTTGTAATGTCAAGACCCACTACACTGAGTCCTGAATGGCCACAAAATAGACTTCCATATACTAAGTCTGAAATTGCCATTTTTCTGAACATAAGTTCAGCGGGGTGGGTGGCTTGCCCATAAAAATAAGTTTAAAGGTAGAGAGCATTGTTATACTGAGTTATAATGTGTGAGTTACTTAATCAGTTCTAGGTTCAGTTTTTTTCCACTGTCCCTTTCCTCTAACCAGCTTGATTACCCCTGGGTGATCTATGATCGCATTACCAGACATTCAGACTGAAAAAACATTAA